>NW_009709818.1:23396-27986 GCF_000703405.1 Apaloderma vittatum | reverse complement strand
CCCTGACCCATGGGTAAGCCCATGGTGAGGCAGGCTGTACCCTGCAGCCCATGGAGGTGACGGGGTGTAGGCGGCCCGTGGAGGACCCCACGCCGAAGCGGGTAGATGCCTGAAGGGGGCTGTGACCCCATGGGAAGCCCGCGCTGGAGCAGGTCGCTGCCAGAACCTGTAGCCCATGGGGAGAAGAAGCCCATGCCCAAGCAGGTTGGCTGGCAGGACTCTGTGATGCTGCAGAGGAGCTGTGCTGGAGCAGTTTCCCCTGAAGGACTGCACCTCACAGAAAGACACTCATGTTGGGGCAGTTTCCCAAGAACTGCTTCTTGTGAGAGGACTCACATTTGAGAAAGTGTGTGAAGAATGCCTCCCGTGAGACGGATCCCACCATGGTGCAGGGTAAGAGTGAGGAGTCCTCCGCAGGAGGAAAAAGGAGCAGTGGAGACAACGTTGGAGGAACTGACCCCAACCACTACTCACTGACCCCCCGTGCCGCTCAGGGGGAGATGGTGGATAAATTCAGAGTGATGTTAAGCCCAGGAGGTTTGGGAGGGATGGGAGGAAGATGTTGTTATTTTAAGATCTGCTTTTATTTCTCATTACTCTACTCTTATTTGGTTGTTCATCAATTTTATTACTTTCCCTCAGTCAAGTCTGTTTTGTCTGGCATGGTAACCACAAGTGATCTCCCTGTCCTTATCTCAAACCATGGGCTCTTTGTTATATTTCCCGCCTTTGTCCAGCTGAGAAGGAGGAGTGATAGAGAGGCTGTGTGTGCTCCGCTGCAGCTGTCTTGCTCTGGATTAAGAATTATTGATTTTTCTATTTCTAACATTCTTCTTTACCTCATCAGAATATTTCCCAAACAGTAAATTTAGGTTTATTGTCATATGCGTGCCTTGGCTTTCTCAGACAGAAGAAGCAGCATGTGCAGAGTGTGTATACGCAGAGGCCGAGGACATGAGGATGAAGGCTGGGCAAGCAACAGGCGGCAGCAGCGAGAAGACACCCAGAAAATTTCAGAACCACCAGAATTGCAAAGTCTGCCATAGACTGCAATTCAAATGCTGGAAGTCTTATTTACCTTTAACTGGCTGGCACAATTTGTGGAATAAACCTTTCACAAGAAAGCTCACTAAAACGAAATTGGAAGGTTCGTAATAGTGCAAGTGTGTCACAAGTCCAGCAAATCCTACAGGGTTACCTTCTTGATCCAAGTAGCCCTGTTTAATTTAAAAGCAAAAGAAGCTTGGTTGTCAAAGATGAACTTGGATATGAAGAACATGTAAAATGCTAGCATTCAAAAGAATAGTCCTTCAACCCAAGGCATAGATACCTATTGAGACCATTCATTTCCACTGAAACGCAAAAATTGGCCTCACGGAAAAACAAGTCACTAATTATTTAAGTATTTCCATGGGAGATCTTCATCTCCCCATGAAACACATAGATCTTGACTTCATAGTTTTAGTGCTGATTTGAATCATGTTGCACATGAAAAATGCACACAGTCACCAAAGTAAGAATTGACGCAACTTTCATTAAAAAAAACTATTAACCCAAACATTTGATGGGATAAAAGCCCAGCAAGCAGTGATCTGTCAAATATATTGCTGCAAGATATTTGATTGCTAGAAGCTTATCTAGTTTCCAAAAAACAAGGACAACTCATGGAATAAAACTCCATTAAAGGCTATAAATTTGAGGACACCTCTCCTTGTCAGAGGTCACTCTGCATGACGCCCTGTAAAAAGTAAGGAGTATCCAGAGAATCATCATTATACAATTGCCCCATTTATTTTTTTTTCTTCCTATGCAATTTTCTGGGAAAATTATTGGAAACAGGATACTAGATATGTCAGCCAGGTTTTGTCAAGTTCTTATGCTAACTGTAACCTTCTGAAAATGTTACTAATCTCTCTTGTACGTTGATCAGATTTTTCTCTTCAATAGAAGTATCAGGCTCCTGGCCTCACACACAAGGAACATGAAGCAGAGGAGGTAGAGAAGTTGGTTAGGGCTCCTACTGGGAGCAGGACTGTGAAATGTGGGCACAGATGATTTGTTAATGTAATCAAATTACTGATGTCTCTTCCTGCCCGTAGTCCTGAGCTGTACGCCAAAACGGAGTCATTCATAAAAAATTTCCAAAACTGTGTCCCTCAAATTGAAACTATTACTATGGAGAGATACACAACCCATTTACAGTCTTCTCCAAGACAGACCTCCTAAATTTTTGTTAGAGATATAATTTCTCCCAGCATTTTGGAAATCATGTCATCCTTAGTATGTTTTAAACCCCCATCATTTCCCATGCTTGCATCTTTATATATAACATAAATCCACAACTCTAACTTTCCTAATCAATTTATAATCATGTAGACCATACCATGAGACCTTTCCTATTGAATTTATTCCATAACTTAAGTAGCTCAGAATTAACTCTAATTTTATCTATTTCCTTAAATAGCCTATGGCTATGGAACAAAAAATATATGGTTCTTTAAATGAAAGTATACTAGCACAAACAAATGAGAATCTGCAGATTCAGGAAGAACTAGCCTTTACGAAAATGAGTTAAAACCTACCTCCTTGATAAGAAATTGCAAGGAAAACATAAAATAAATTTTTAATATTTCAGCATATCTTTCATTTCCGAACGACATCAGTGAGTGCTTCAACACTGACAATGCCTGGTCAAGCAGAAAGGAAAAATTAAAGAAGAAGAAATTAGAAATCCAAGGGAATGCTGATATTATAACACGCAAGGAATTTTAGTAGCCAGATTTTATGCCTTGTTTTAACAATTGGTTTTCAAGGGAAGAATGCTGGGTGGAGGTTTTCTTGTATCTTTATGTAAACTGAATGCCTAATCCTGCAAATGCTTGAGAAGTTCATCCTCTCTCAGATGTGTGCTCATTTTCTAAATTTATACTGAGGATTGTAAAACTAATTACATTAAATTCATGCAAAGATCTAAAAAACCAAGAATTTAAATATCACTGAACTAAAACCAGGAATTTTTTAAATTACTCCTTACACTTTAAAACCATTTTTATATTTTCATATTTAACACAGAAGTTTACCAATTTACTTTGTTATCTTAAGACTTCCATCCATTCAGTGGCCCCTTGAAAATAAATATCTGTGTGCTGAGGTGGGTGTGAAAGACAAGTCACCTGGAGGTAAGACTTGCTTAATAATTGCAAGAGCAACTCTCTGACCAATTTGTAATCATGGGCATGGGTTGTTTACTTAAATCACTGCATTAAATGGCGAGAATAAGAATTCTTTGATTCTAAAGATTTAGCATGCAGATCTAAACAAGTGAGTAACGCATGGAATTTTCTCATTGTTTCAACTGAGATATCATTTTATAGCTCCCCTCTTCCCTATGGAAATATATGTTCTCATCTTTTCCTCAAATACAGCTGAAATTTTAAATAGTGGAAGACTTTCTGATTCTCCAAGTTAATATATTATTGCATAAAACACGAGTCAGTAATAATACCTTCCTGACAGTAACATTCTTTCTGATGATAATATTTACTGCAAAGAATAAATGCATGAAGAAGGACAGTACAATACTGTGTAGAAGATGGCACAGGTGCTAGAAGAAGTACAGCAGATTATACAGTTTCATTTGGAGGCCGACTGCTTACTTCTGAAGGCCATAACTTTCTGCTCATGTTAAAGAGACATTAGAATTTAATTAGATTGCTATTAAGAAAAAAATATTAAACCTTTGCTTTGGCATCTGCTTTGTCATCAGCCTTCGCAGCCAACAACATGAGTCTCAATATTAAGGTAACAGTCAGAGGAAACTGGCCTTTCAACTGAGGTACGTTGGATTTGATAAGTCTTTCAACTTTGGGCAGTGGGATATCATAGAAGAACACATTTCCGATCATATCTTGTCCCCGTCTCCCAGCACGCCCTGACATCTAGAATAAAACATTTAATATTATATTATTTAAATAATAGCATTAATTTTTAAACAAAATAGACCTTGGTTGTATATACTGGTACCATCTATGCAATCTTAACAAAGCATTTATGCAGAAGTATTAAATTAATCTGCACAAAATATGTTGTACCTCAGATACAGATAGTTTACAAATGTGGTGGGTTTATTTACTTTTTTAAAATACAAACATACAAATTTGATACAAGACCTAAACACTAGCCAGTATAGTTACGTTCTCTCCCATCGCTTTTTGACGTTTATATTTTTTCAAAGTAAGTTCTAAAATATTATACACCAGCTTTGTTTTCAATTGACATTTAAGTCTGAATTATTTCTGTGTAAATTTGGGACAGAGATAGTCTCATTATGAATAAAGAGCAGAGAATATGAGTACGGAGTATATTCCCTTGCTTGGATCATCTGTTCTTGGTCAGGTCCATTGTGGGGACTTGCTCTGTGTAGCAGATGATGTGACAAAGCTGGAGACAGATTGTTTATATGCAGCAGAAAGGAGATGCACATAGGTCCAGCTCCTGCATAGATCAACTCACACTCTCATTCTGAGAGCTACCTGCCAGGTGATACCATCAGCTGTATCTGGCTTATATGGCCTGCTGAACCAGAGGAAA
>NW_009709818.1:3908-23365 GCF_000703405.1 Apaloderma vittatum | reverse complement strand
GTACTTCATGAAAACACGTTTGAAAAGTAGCACAAGAGCAGGAAACGGGCTAATGAAGAGGTTAGAGTCTCGCAGCCCACCCAGTAATTTGTGCTATGACTAGAGACATTGACTAGAGACATTCTGTTTTATTGCATTTGCAACTTCATCTACACGCTGCTGCATTGCATTGTGTGGAGTGCTACTTCCACGGTGGCAAGAAGTCAGGGTCCCTACTAAGCCAGTCAGCAATCTTTCTTCTCCTTCTTACAACCTCACTATATGTTTTTATAGTATATTTTACACACACTTTTATAACTGTCTAGCTCCCAAAACTGAAAGACAATCACTGAGCAATTGTAATACTTTCATTGCTAAAGTAAATCTTTTGACTACATACATTATTTGTGGGCTGGCAGTTCTAAAACACCAGTAAAATCACCGTAGCTCAAACTATTACTGTCACCAAAATGAAAAGTGAAAACTTAGAACATATCCAGAAGCATATGCAAAATAAAAGGAATTTTTTTCTGAGTTTGTGTGATGACATTTACATGTGTGTTGTTTTTGCAATAGAAAGTAAGTGTTCTATTTCCATACCTGTCTGTAATTTAGGGCATCTAAAAAGACAGAATCTTCAGTGAAGACAACAGATTTACATGGCATGTTGATTCCTAGAGCAAGTGTTGAAGTAGCTGTGACTACCTACAAAATATCAAACACGAGTATATCTATTAGAAATGGCAATATCCAATTGAAAAAAACCACACACCTGTAATAATCCACTTAAATCACAACAGGAATTTTGCTACCTCTTTTCATATAGCTAAATCTTAATCTAATTAATTTAACAGAGCTAGGAACATACATGTATTTCACTCTTCAGTGTAGCTCATATAGCCATTACAGATGCATACTAAACTTCTGTACCCTGAAAGTTTTTACCACATCTTCTATGGATCGCAAATTGATATAATATTGAAACACAAATTGAAATATTCTGGGAAGACAGTAAAAATATCATAATCCTACAGAGGTCATTTAACTAAAACACATTCAGTGCTGCAGTAAAAGACAATAAAGAATGTTTCCATAAATACATCAACAACAAAAGGAGGGCTAAGGAGAATCTCCATCCTTTATTGGATGTGGGGGGAAACATAGTGGCAAAGCATGAGGAAAGGGTTGAGGTACTTAATACCTTCTTTGCCTCAGTATTTTACAGTAAGACCAGTTGTTCTCTGGGTATCCAGCCCCTTGAGCTGGAAGCCAACCAAGTGGTCAGGTATTGCTTCACTAATTTGACGGCCTTCTATGACAATGATGGAAGGCAAACATTTAGGGACACAGTTTAGTGGTGAAGTTGGAAGTTTTAGGTTAATAGTTGGACTCACTGCTCTTAAGGGTCTTTCCCATCTAAACAATTCTATGATTCTATGATATATTAGTCTTAGGGACAGAAACTCTTAGACAGAAATAAAGCTAGCAGTTCATGGAATCACGGAAGGGACGTTAGAGATCATTTGATCCAACCTCCCTGTCATGGGCAGGGACATCTCTCCACTTAGTTTGTATTATTTGTTTGAAAACCTTCATGTCAACGTTTTTTAAATGAGCATGACAAAGTCAGTGCAATATATTTTACCACTGGTGAAAAGTACGCTATGTTTTTTAATTAAATATATGGAGAAACTAGAATTTTTTTAAAAAGATCTGATCCAAGTTTACCTACCTTGATATATCCCAGCCTGAAAAGCATCTCCACTGCTTGTCTTCTCTTGGCGGTCATATCTCCATGATGAAACCCAATGCCTCTCATTGCCATCATTTGCTGCAGATAGTGTCTTCTCTCAAACCTAAGTTGATGAAAAATCTTCTTCAAAGTCTAAGAAATAGAGTAAAAGATATAAAAATAGTAATAAAAAGAAACGTTAAGTATTAACCACAGCCAGGTGTTGGTAATGAAAAAGTCGTCTCGGATAAAGTTCTGAGCACTACGGAGAAACATAGCTGGTATGATCTTCAGTGAAGCTGAAGCCCAATGTATATAACTGGACATATACCACCAGTAGCTCCATTATGATGACAAATCCAGGCTCTTCAAGACACTCTCAAGTCTTTTCACCTTTGCAACACATGCCATTACAACAGTCCCAGTTGTCATATCGTGCAGCATAGAGGCAACCAGACACGGCAACCTTGCATGTTCATGACTTTCCTGCTCAAATCATGGCCTCATGACCATGTGCTGTGTGTCACTATCACAGAACAAATTCCTAAGTGGCTATATGAAGATGATAATTATTTGCTTTTGTTTGTCATCCCTGCTTGGTGGGGATTCACCACCTCATCATCTCATCTCATCTCATCTCATCTCATCTCATCTCATCTCATCTCACACATTTAGAAGCTTCCCTTTCCCAAATCCAGAAATAGCAGTAAGTTAAATTTTTTCAATATTTTCTGAACTTTATTTTACAGCTAAGTGCTAACTGTTACAAAATCCAAGCTACTTCTTTACTGCCATCACCCATGTACAACTCTGGGAAGCCATGTTCCTTCCATGCTGGCTGAGAGCAGTCCAAAAATGCCATTGGGATCCCAAGTTCCCAGGATAAGGAATTGTGGGAGTTTTCAAGTTTGGCCCTGCTACTTAGAATTTTCCTACCTTTCACAACATATCACAATAAGTAGAAAGCATTTACAAGACACTTCATCAGAATTTTGAGCACCCCTTCTCTGAATTAAGAGCTCTGTATCACAATTACTTTTCAAATGAAAATAAAAAACAAATCAGCCTTTAAGAGACAGCTGTATGAACAACAACATATTCCAGGAAGTTTAGACCAGAGGGATCTCCTGGATCAAGGCCCAGTCACCCACTACTGCTGGAAATCATGTAATATTAAATATCTTTCATAAACTATGCCTTAATTATTTCTATGCAAGTATATACATAAATATTTCTGATGGACATCTGCAGATTTTCAGTGCTTTTATAATCTTTTCTTTCCTCAAGAGGCATAAACACATTGCAGAGGCATGGAAAATTTTCCTTTGTGGAGACCAGAACTTTCAGAGCTTAAAATAATTTCTTATTTAGTATTTTTACAAGATATGAAAGGCTTAAAATGTTTTGATAAGTACACAAAGGTGTCATATAGCCTATGCTGATGACTCAGTCAGAAATACAGGAGTCTGATCTAAATCAGCAAATAACAGAACTACACTGCTGATAGTTCATGGAAATTAATTAATTGTAATATACCTTCCAGTATTCTACCACAAGGGCAAGTCAATATCTTTTTATTTGTCAGAATTAAAGTTGTCCATATATCTTAATTATCAAAGATTGATACTTGGAGGCAAATTTCAATGTAAATATTCAGAATGTTTCATGAATTCAATGCATACTGCTAAGAACTACAACAGCACCACAAATTCTGTGTTTTATGTATTTATGCACAAATTCATGCATTTGAGACAAACAAAAACATAATTATCAGTGAATTACTTACATCTTCATCCACTGCTTTAGGATCAGCATAAGTATATGCAGAAGGGATAGCAGTTAGCCTTTTAAGTTTTCTTTCTAGCTGTCGTTTTTGAGTAGAAAGAAGTACCATGTTTTCCATTTTACTGGAGGTCAACTTTTTGGTATCTCTGCATACAATACACAATAAAAATATTATTTCTTTAAGTAACATACATTTATTGATTTTAAAATTTTTGGGGGGTACTGAAAGATGCAGATTCATTCCCTTTTAACCTATAGGCTCAAACATGTAGGTAGATCTATTCATGTAAATTTAATAATTAATAATGCTGACAGCTTAGTTTTATTATGGCTTGTAGACAAACCAGCAAGTAATTCTGTATGAAGAAGAGAGGAGGAATTATGGTGATATACAAAAATGAAAGAAGATGAAAGACAACAACTCTAAGAACCTCATTTAGCAAATTAGTAAGTTAACAAGATTGCACAGGAGAATTAAACATGAAAGAGAAATGTCATGGATTTACTGCCAATAATGACATGGACTGTAAGTATTTAGGACAGGATTTGAAGAGAGGGGAGACAAAACTATTTAGAGCCAGTTGTCAAGCTACATCAGTGTCTAAATATGTGTCTAAATTCCTACTGGATTTTCAAGTTCTTGCTTATTACTGTTAAAGTCAGCTAAGTTCATTCTTTGGTGATATTATGTCCAAAGAATGCACTGTAAATTGTCATGACTAGGAGGACAAACCCACAATGCTTGGCTCCTGATACGTATAGCCGTGTCTCATGTCCAAATGCCTTACAAACCTCGATACCCTATGATCACAAAATCAAGGAAAATCAAGGTTAAGGAGGGAAAGTCCAAGCAAAAGGCCGACAAACAGTCATAGAATCATAGAATCATTCAGGCTGGAATCATCAGGCCCAACCAATAATCCTGCTCGACAAAGCTCACCCCTAAACCATATCCTCCAACATCGCATCTAAACGACTTTAAACACATCCAGGGAAGGTGACTCAGTCACCTCCCTGGGTAACCTATTCCAATGTCTAACTACTCTTTCTGTGAAAAAAAAATTCCTAATGTCCAGTCTAAACCTACCCTGTTGCAGTTAGTCAAAAAACATTGGAACATGGTGACCTTGTACTTCAGAGATCCACCACTGCAACCAGCCATGGTGAGGCTGAACTATGAAAATATTCTCTCATAGTGGCTGAGTCACATGCTACACTGTTTTTTTTAAGAGTTGCATGACAAAAGTTAATGCCTGGAAAAAGACCTGTTCTGATGTCTCAGTATCTCAGTAGTGAATTATTCCAAACTGACCAGTCTCATATTCTCAGGCCTCTCTCTTTGATTCTTACGTTGTCATACCAGCATCTTACACAGGGTCAGCATCACTGGTATCTTCCCGCTGCCTGACTGCCCACTGGGAGCTGCTGACTGATCCCTGCCCAACAGCTGTGGGCTCCCAGAGCACAGACAGGAGAGAGCAGGGACAGGAGCAGGGACATGCTGCAAGCCGGATGAACATGCTGGTGAAAGGTACCTTCCTCAGAAATAATTTATCACAAAATTATGCTCGGTCATAATATGTAGACTTTTAAATAATATAGAGTTATAATACTTACTGAGAGTTGTATTTTATTAGCATTTTTGTCACTTTTTTCAGTTCACCACTTAAACGTTCTTTTTCCCGCTCAGTATTAGGCTGTTGTTCGTTCCTTTGTTTTTGCACCAAATTGAAGAACACACTTGTGGCTGCCTTTTCCACTGATTTCACATTAAATCTTAAAGTAAATAATATATAATATACATCAGTTAGGTGAACTCTAATAGAGTTCTTACGTATAGGTAATGCCATTACAGTAATATTCAGTAAGCCTTATCACCCAACTATACTTCGAATCTAATTATTAGAAACATATTCCTATTCCATCTCCAAATCATAGTCCGCATTCACTTTCAAACTGCTATTATTCCAAAACTGAGTAGGAAAATGTAAGATGGTTCTGCAATAAATTATCTATAGATAGTGTGCTCAACTCTACCTTTATCTAAGATGGACACTTGGACATACAGATAAAGCAAACTGTAGCTGAAGTAATTTAAATTCTTCGCAACTACCCAGTTGAGAATCAGCTCCTGTCTGTCTTGGTCTTCGGCACAGCTGTTCTTCCTCATAACTTCTTCCATATTGAACTGTTTGGAGTTGAACTGGATTGAAGACTTCTCCGGCTTCACTCAAAAATTATTTTTTAAAATCTTCTTGCAGCAGCCAGATCCTTTCAACTAACAGCATATAAGGTGTTGGCAACACTTGGGGTGAGGTTGCATCCTAGTCCATTAAAATATTCATAAGTCATTCAAATCTGGCAGTCACCAAGAACAGGACAAAAACTGAAGGACTTTATCCTTTTGTTCAGAAAGGCTACATAGAGAGTTTAAGGCTAGGAGGTAACTGCTCCTTAAATTAATATTTTCAAATTATTATGGATGACAGAGCTCAATAACAGTCATTTACCATTTTATTTTTCCTTCTGAAGCTCAGACTGAATGATCTAAACTCTCTTTACCATTGAATTTATTCAGTCATAAGGAATATTAAAGTGGTGCCGTGCCAGCTTGTTCTTTTCCGTGGTGGCTCTAAGTAAAGAAAAGCAGATTCTAAGTACTGTTTTTTTCTCTACCACCAGTGACTGTGACAGCAAGTTGGCTTCTCCAGCTCTGATACATGCTTTCTCAGGACTCTCTTTTAGTTCCATGCTAACATAACATCATACAGGATGATTACGTTGCAACCTCATTGATCAATAAAGGCTTGCCAGCACCAGGGAAGCATAAATATCAAACTATTACTCCAAGTCACTGTCTGTTGCTTGTGAGGGCTACTCATCCCCTTCATCCCCATCACAATTTCTCATGACTGGGACATTTAAGTAAAGAGAAATTTTTATTATTTTTTTTTAATTCTGTCTGATTCTTGTCCCTTGTCTTACTACAAGGACGCTTGGGAGTTCTACCAAGTGCTGTTACACTATGCCTGTGCTTTAAAAGATCCTTAGCTAACACATTTCTGTACCTTACCCCTCAGCTTGATATCACTATGTTCCGCCTTCATGTTCACTGATTCAGGATGTGTTCTTGCCTCACCATGACCACTTATCAGTTGTCTAGGATATTCATAGTCTACTGACGGTCCCTTGTCACAGGCATAAGTCACCAAGAATTTCTAAGGACCCATCATTCTTTCAGACATGCCTTTTTATCAGCATCAAGCAAAACAGCAGTGCCCACTGTAAGGAAGGGCAAGGCTTCATACCAAGACAAGAAAACTTTTCTTTTTTTACCTTTGTTCCTGTGCACTATTACAGTGAGAATATGTGCTAGACAACTGTTTATTGACAAGCAGCTTCTTTTTATTGAGGATTGAGGTACATGTCTACTTAACTAATACCAGCAATACCACTGACAAGAATGGTATTGTCACAGTAGGCTCCAAGTTGTGCACGTTCGATGTTATGTAATTAGATCGCACCTATATGCAAAACGTTGCTCGATGCATGTCACTGGATGTAAGATGAGATTGTTAGAGGCTGTGCGATGGAACCATCCCATGTGGCAAATGCACAAAAACATATTAATAGAATCTCATTCCACCCTTTTCCCTAGCAAATGTGCCCCCACATATACCATGTGCAATTCTAAACAAATGGCACACATTTAGCAGAGGTTTTACTGACAACATTGGGTCAAAGAAACTGAGAATTCAAGTCTTATTTTAATGTCATTCAGTTTCTTGTGATTTTATTAGGCGTTTTACATAGATTCTGCCCTTTCCACAAAGCAATTAAACAATTACAGTTTTATTTCAGTTAAACCTTTAATGCAATTGATATGTGGGTTGGTGGAGCTTGCAGGCCTTTACTTTGTATGTGTTAAAGCAAAGGTAACAAATACCACTTAAATGGCACTTACCAAACCATATCAATGCTTATCTCCAATACCCATTTTTTCTGCATATAAGCGATATTCATGTAATACATGGAAAATACTTACATAAAAAATATGGCAGGCAACTTGTTCATCTTATGTAATTTATCAACAAAGCTTGCAAAATGCTCCCACTTTTCCTCTTCTGAGCAATCCACAGGTTTTGGCTTAAGGTACTCCAGTAGCTCATGCACCTGACCAAAGTAGTGTTATTGTGGAGATTTTAATGGCAGAAGCTTCTGGCTGGAGGCTAACAAATCCAGAGACTCGGTTTTCCTGTGTCAGATTCTATCAGCTACATTTTTTTAAAACATTCAGAACTGAATGAATTCAACACAGAGTTTGCAGACTAGAAGGTCTGCAAGTTATCAACTGACTGGTAAGAGCTCAAAAATGCAAACAGATGTAGCGTTCATGGCTACCATCACAGCATCACTGTGCAAACAATAATTGTCACTAACACACTGATTATGATATAGTTTCATATTTAAGTGTCCTATTTCAAGAAATTTGTTTTTTCCCCAGCTATTCTTTATTTTTTCCCTGTTGTTGATTCACCACCTCCTCACATCCTTTTTGTGATATAGGAATAGATGGTTTCCAATCAAAGATTTATTTTTCTGATTATCACTTTAATTTCTGTCTTTTACATGGAAGCACACTGTCTGTGGTTACACAGAAGGTTTTGAGTGAGCAGCAAGGAAGAGGTAAACTAAAAAAGTAGAGCAATGGTACAATGTTCACACTAATTGTAGGAGGTATCTAAAGGAATCGGAAACTGAAATCTCACAGCAGTATCAGAAGTCTGATTCCCAGAGAAACTTGTGAATATATCACCTTGAAAAAGCTTATGGTAACACCACAAATATTAGTGCTTATCTTTCAAGCACAGCAGCAGTTAAACCTAACAAATAGTAACTATGGCAGCAGAAACTCCCATCATTAGATTATTACATATAATTATTAAAGCTGTACAGAATCTTAGGAAAGTATCCTGCAATAACTGTTACCTTCTCACTTTGGCCAAGCACAATCCATCTACATAGTTCTTTCTTCAGTTCCTGTTCATATTTTCTCGCATCTGCCTTTTTTATTACTACTTTATTCTTGAAAGAGACAAACTCCTCAGGATCTAGCTCCTGGAAAACAACATTAATATAAAATTTTTCAGTACTTGTTCTCTATTTGTTTTGGTATATTTTGCCCACAGCTGTGTATACACACCTGAGCCCTTGGCCATTCTCGCCAGACTTTTAACATTATGTCATAAAGCTGGATGCTCTCTCGTGCAGACAGAGAAAGATCTGAAGGAAAACCATAGTTCTCAATCTGCAAAGAGTTTAAACAGAATTAAAACAAAGGAATCGTTTTGATGCAATCAATGTTGCCTAAATGTAACAGTTGCTAAATGAAGTTGACACTAGTATTATGCTTACATGATTCACTGTTAATGTAGCACATGGATGATAATGTTCAATGACAAAATCACTGCCCATTCGAGAACAGACATACTTTTCCAAATCATTGTATCTTTCTTCATACAAGACTGTGGAGAGATAAAAATGCTGTCATAATGCACTTAATCCCGGGAGATTTGTTTTTATTTAAAAGAAAATTCAGTAAAAACCACGCTTAAATTCATGCACCATGATTAAATTTTTTGCAGAAGTAACACTACAATTTGTTTCTTAGTTACAAAATATTCTGATACACACCTAGTCTAACACGATGTGATTTCTTTTGTTCCTGTACTTTAGGCTTCACTTTACATTTTCTTGTGAAGTTCTCTTCAGAGTTTGCTGAGCTTCCTTTTATTGTTTTCTCAGCATGTTGCCAATACCTTTTCACAGACCGTAACCACCTAAAGTGCAAGAATAAAATAAAAACAAGACTTGTAAAAAATATTTTAAGACATTTTCTACACCTATGATAGATGAATTACTACAATCTGCTCAATTTATCCTCTAGAATTTCCAGTCTCCCTCTCACCATCTTCAGTACAATTTTCTCCAGCTTATCCTATGGTGCAAATAAAAAATGTGAAGTAGCACCACCATACATATCAGTACAGTGCAGGTGTTTTTTCTATTTGATGATGAACAAGTGTGCTTATCAGGCTTTGGCAATTCCAGTAGACATAAAAGCTACCTAAATTCAGTTTTAGAGTCTGAAGGAACAGTAGTGGCTGCTCTTAATACAGAGTTCAGAGTTACAGAATTGGTTTGTGTCAATTGGAGGAGTAAGGGTAGCATAATACACATAACAATATAATTCCAAATAAGTTGCCTCCCAATAGTAATTGATGTCTCTGTCTAAAATAGCTCATATCCAATTTAAATATGCTTATGTGAGCAAGAAAATCCACACGTACTCAGTTAGGTGTTCTGGGTTACTAACAGTAGCAGAGAGTGCCAAAAATGGACATCGAATTGTTGTCAGAAGATGCTCCCAAACCTCTGCCCCAGTTTCACCGCCAAGACAATGGACCTTTGTTTTTGGGAAAAAGCATTAGAAGAAGAAAAAGAAATATTCCTTATGAAAATGCACCCATAACAGGAGCTGGTTTATGTTTTGCAGAAATCAAAAGTTTGACAAGATAAATACTAAATAATTCTTATGCTGTAGCAAATGACCACGTAATCCGAATCAAATGTCACATAGATCTCTCTCCAGACTTCACTGGATAGCAAATTAGCCTAAATTTCAATACTCCATTCAAGGTTCCTAAATACTCACTGATAAAATTGGAAATTAATTCTCTATATAAGAAAAAATACAGTAGGAATTTAAACTTTCGCAAGATTAATCATTGACTTTTTCATTGGAATGACTGACAAATACCATGTGATTGAAATGAGCTTTGACTGAACTGTATTGCCTCTTGAGAACTAAGACAGTTTTAAGTTCTTTTACTGGAGCACATAAACACTTCAGCCAATAGGACAAAGTAAGTAAGTCTGAAACAATATTTCTGAAAGTTGGGGTTTTTTTACCAGCAATAATGCACTTAATGAAAAGTTGAGTAATTGGCATTTTTCTTCAATATTTTTCATATATTTTTACACTGGTTACTATTAAAAGATGCCTACCTCATCGAATATAACATACTGTATCCGTTTGGTCCATTTCTGACAATGAGGAGACAGCATCAGGATTTCTAAACACTGAGGTACAGTCACTAGTATCTAAGAAGAAAGGTTTGTAATGCATTATTTTTACGTAAACTGACTAATCAGCTATAAGCAGACTATTTAAAAAGCACTTTAAAAAAAATATATATATTTAACTGAATGAGTGATTCATCACTAATGTCTTCAGGAAGGGCAAGAAAGAAGACCCAGGAAACTACAGGCTCTTCAGCCTCACCTGGATTCCTGGAAAGGTGGTGGAGCAACTAACCCTGAGCAAGAAAGTCATTAGGCATATTGAGCATGAATTCACCAAAGGGATGCCATGCTTGACCAACTTTGACCAACTTCTGTGATGACATGACTGGCTTGGTAGATGAAGGAAGAACAGTGGATATTGTCTTCAGTGAGGCTTTTGACATTGTCTCCTCTAAGATCTGCCCAGACAAGCTGTTGAAGTACGGGCAAGATGAGCAGACAGTGAGGTGGACTGAGAACGGGTTGGAAGGCCAGGCCTAGAGGTGACTAGTGGTACAAAACCTAGCTGGAGGCCAGTAACTAGTGATGTACTCCAGGAGTCAATACTGACTCTACTCCTGTTTAATATCTTCATTAAGGATCTAGAGGATGAGGAGAAGTGTACCCTCAGCAGAGTTTCTGATGACACCAAACTGGAAGGAATGGCTGATACACCAGAACGTTGTGCTGCCATTCAGATGGACCTACACAGGCTGGAAAAATGAGCTGACAGGAACATTGGGATATTTAACAGGCAGATGTGCAAAGGCCTGTACCTGGGGAGGGACAACCCCATACATCAGTGCTGGGAGCCATCCAGTTGGGAAGCAGCTCTGCAGGAAAGGACCTGACAATCCTGGTGGACACTGAGTTAAACATGAGGCAGCAATGTGCCTGTGTGGCAGAGAAGGCTAATCGTATCCTGGGCTATATTACGAGAAATATTCCCAGCAAATCAAGGCAGGGGATCCTCCATCTCTCAGCACTGATGAGGCCACACCTGGAGTCCTGTGTCAAGATCTGGGCTCCCCAGTACAAGACAGACCAAGCTAGTGGCCTTCTATGATGGAGTGACTACATCAGTGGGCAAGGGAAGAGCTACTGATGTATTCTATCTGGACTTTTGTAAGGCATCATCTGTATGCTGGAAACCAAAGGATTTTAATGTTGTCTTTTTTTCTTTTAATCAGAGCAAGTAATCAGCTGCGTGTCCCCTAAGGATGAACAGGTAAGGCTGTATGCCATGGACTGAAAGCTTCTGGAAAGCAGCACAGGTATGCTTAGATTTTTTTTTTTGTAATGACACAATTGCCATAATTAGAATTAGCATACAAAAGTCATTATTATTATGTGTTAAAACACCTATAAAAATATACCTGAGAATTCATGACATCACTGCAATAATCTCGTGTGAAGACTCCACACACTACCAACCCATTTGGAAGTTTCTTGGTGAATCGACTGTATATAGTTCCCACCACCTGGTTTACAAGGGCCTTAAATAAAGCAGATCATTAACAAAACTAGACAGTGTATATATAAAGGCATATGATATTCCAATGACATAAAAAAGCATTCAATTTTGGCACTGATATTAATGTACTAGACTATAATGTACTATGCAATGTACTATTAAGTCTAAAGTGTCAACAATGTTAACTTTAAAAAGATAAGGTTCTTGATTTTCACCTAAATCCTCTCAGAGAAATTTAGTGTTGTATGAAGTGAGTTATACATTATTAACTCAGTACTTTAATTATTTTCAAAGCAGTTAAAAATAGATCACATTATACATTGTAACTACAATGCATCTACACTCATCTACAATGCATCTAATAGCATTTTTATGATCTCAAAGTCCTGGGGTGGCAGGTATAAAACACATTTCTGTACCTAGACTAATATTCAAATGTAAAGATGATTTTGGTCTGACTATAACCATGAAAAAATTCATTTTACATACAGAAAACAATCCATACAGATTATTTTTGAATAACAGCACATGTAATTCACTGTCCAAAAATCCTACCACTGATCATGAAAATAAGTTTTGGAGGAAGTCAAAACAACATACCTCTGCACTTAGTCAGTTTTTAACTATTAGGACAGAACCCTTCCTAAAAATATCCCACTGCCTAGAGTTTCATAAACTATCTCTTGAATCATCTAATGGTGAACTCAATTAGAAAAAGACAATTTGACTTTCTTGGCCACTGCTCTGTTCTAGTATTACTTTCACCATATTTGCAGGCTTTTGGTACCCTCATCGTTTACCTAACATGCTACTTCGAGCACTTTTGTTTATATTGGTGTTTCTGACCTTAAAGTAGCTATACAGATATAATAGACAAAAACTTTACAGGAGCTTAATTATTTTGAAGAGTTGTTTTTGTTTTAAACACACTGTTTCAAATAAATGTAAATGTAAGGATTCAATTTCTAATTATTAATTAAATCTGTGTAACACGTAACAACCCCGAACAGTTTCAGAATCATAATGAGAAATATCAGTCATACACATAGAATAAGCAGTGGAATGCAGCCTTACTTTTGTAGGAGCAACATACACAACTACTCCTTCATTGCTTGTTTTCAGAACTTTTTCCATGCAATAGTATGATGCGTACGTTTTTCCTGATGAATTGGGAGCGACAATCACTGCAGACTCGTTATTATCTACAGCATCAAGGAGTTCTCGCTAAGAAAAAAGTGGTTACTTACATTAAAACCTCTTGTTATGGAGTTCTTGGTGAGTAAAACTGCTCTTTCTGTGAAAAAAATCTCTTATTTTTGCATGTAGATTTTATATACAGATTTTAGACTATGGAAAGTCAGTGTTAACTTAGTCATTTTATGTCTACATTCTTTGACACTGTTAGTGGGGGAAAAAATGGAAATACAAATTATAACTTGCCTATTTCAGTTATTTGGTCTGAGATACTGAACATTAAAAGTCCAAATATGGACATTTTCAAATTAAAAAATAAGATCAGTTAACTCAGCAGTGTATAATTCAGTTCCAAAATTTTACTGTTTTATACAAGGCAATGTTTTTTCTTGCATTGTAATGGTTACATCAATACTGTCCAAATTCCTTTTCTACTCCTAAAGTACAGTATTTATTGATCTGGTTTCTTCCCTGTCACTGCTATTCTACATGCTACCTCACCTTACGCAGGTCTGGGAAAGACGGGGAAAGGGCTACAGAAGAGGAAACATAAATATTATTAACATTACTTTCTCTGTCAGCCCATAGGCCAAGTTTCAAATTGCTTTTCAAGCAAGTGGCTGTTTTGCAGATATGGCTATGCAAAGCAGCAAATTCAGTTGGCCTTTCCAGCTCAATAATAAAAAAATCTGAGTTAGTTAGACTTATTCTGCTTTAAAAAGAAAAGTTCTTTATTCATACTAAGGGTAACTATTTAAGTGAGCAGAGGATAAACAGTTGGAGATTATCCAAATAGGGTATTACCACCATCAGATATGGTAATGAGCAGTGAAACCTCATTAATTTGGCATTTCTTATCTTTAATTCCTTGGAGCAAGTCCAAAATGATATAATGAGTTTGTTAAACTTATTACAAAACTAAATTTGTTAAATAGCACAATTTTTGACAAGCAGTATAATAATGTATGGTTTTAAGTGGAAAAAAAAAATTAAAAACCCCAAAGATCGTGTCCATTCATTTTCTGCACACAGTTTGTGTCTCATTACCTGCCATGTGTCTGGTATGAAATGTTGCACTCGGGGATCTGGATCATTTCTCTCTTCTCTTAGCAAGTAATAATCCATGTATTGTAGCTGAAAGCGAGCTGGACCCACTTGGACAGCATACTTGCTTTTATGCTGATCATTACATTCTCTTGTCTATAAGGTCAAATGAAAATTCAAATTGGTTTGAAAGCTAGCAAAAGGTTAAGAAAATGGCACATCTTTTGCTCTGTAGAACTCTGCAACCTTTGAAAAACATAAGAAAGTACAAGTGAATTTAAAACAATTCCTTGCAGAAACCTACAACATATAGCCTTATGTCAGGGTTATGCTGGTATCTCTTGAAATGAGATTATGTTCTAAAAATATGTCTTCCGTACTCAGTGATGGTGTTGGTGATGTTTTTATTGTTGGAAGAGATAACAAAATTGGCTAGCAGGCAAAGCTCAGTCTCTTCAAGCTATTGCCTCACAGAGCCTTCTCATCCTATATTTATGTCTCATTTTTTTCAGTCTGCTCTGATCCCTTGTGTAACGAACCACAGTTGCAAAAGGAAATTCAATATAAAGACTAAGTGTGATATCAAATTTTGTAAGGCGTTGTATTTTTAAACAATACCTGTATACCCTAAGACCTATCAAATTAAACACTTATCAGTGTGTCTGGTTACAACATCTGATCCTGAAAGCTGTGTAGAAAAGAATTACATGTTACAACATACACTAGAAGATCAGAAAAAATCACATACTAATTTAGGGATGCCTGGATGTCAATTAATGCAACTCAGTGCTGGAAACAAGTACAACTGGATCAGGCCACTCAGGGCTGTAATGCAGTCCAATTTTAACTATCTCCAAGGATGGATCTTTCAAAATTTTGTTATTTCTTGAAAGAAATATTTTCGGTTGTTCCTAAAATTCCCCCAACTTTACAAAATTAATAACCAGAAACAAACAGGTGCAAAAGAAAACGTAGGTCCAACATGCACTGACTGATTTACAGCCCTTCTGAGCAACACAGTAAATGTACCAAAGTAATGTTCTGTCACCACAAACCTTTACAACAGACCTTTTGACATCCTCGGAACCTACAGTTCTGCTTCCTCAAATGTAATATATTTTATTTGGGTCACCAAACACCCTTACAATACCTATGTAGCCAAGAGCAAATAATCATCATACACTTGTTGAATTCATATAGAAAATGAGCAAGGAATTTCTGCTCTTCAAGGGAAGAAAATTTCTTAGAAAACAATCGCTTCTTTTCCTCACCACTTAGTCCTGATCCTCAAGCAAGGATGATAAACATTATCTAGAAGGAAGCTTCCTAATGCCACTGTGGTGAAAAACAAGATACTGAAACGGTTAATACTGGTTTTACAGTTCACTGTAATCTTCTTTTCTTCTGCTATTGACTCCAAATTCGGCAGGCTACGAGTCATGTCCACCCTCTTCTACCTGAGAGCAACTTTAGAATCCTCTCTCGTTAATAACACCCCACCTACACACGAAGGTCTCAAACTGCTCTTAACATTTAATCAGCCAGCAGGCAGGTCACTAACCTGCAGAAAAACAAAAGGTCAGTCCTTAGAGAAATTACTTCAGAGCCAGATTCAGTGTAGCTATTGGTGGTCTTAGGTGTGCTAGCAAGGACAAGCAATTCAGTATCTGAAACTCTTTTCTTCTGAGATGATCAGTAATAACATAAAACCAAACAGAATAGTTTTCAACCACTTCTGCAGTCTCAAAGATTTCCTTTTCTGAAGTAGCACATTTGGGTCTGTTAGAGAGCTGCTACTCATCACTTAGCTTTTAACAGTTATTTTTAATGCAGTAGAGCTCCGCTGATGTGATAAATTCAATAGCAGGTAGCTCTCGGAGATATCCAAGGCCTCAAGAAGACACGATGCTTGTTTCAGAGGGTATCTTTGTGGCCATATACAGTTCTATTTACTAAAAGGGAAGTGGCCTCCTGTGCCAGCTAGCCCTCCTCACATCACCCGGAGAAATGTATCCATGGAATAAAAGAAGAATAATACCTGAAGCAAAACAGACAGAGCCAAATCTTGTAGCACAATACAAAATAAAATGAGCTCAATATATATCTTCTCCATACTATTCAACTCTGTTGATATTCAGCTGAAGAGCCAGCTAGAGTAGAATCATTACAATCTATAAAGTTACCTGGCCAGGTAGAGACCGTGCCAAATTCTCAAATCCAAGAACTTTTAGGCATCTGGCCAGCTCCTGTAGATGTGGTTTCTCCAAGAGATCTTGATATTTTTCAAGGAGGATATGAATTCTCCTCATGACTTCAACAGCTTTGCTTAAATCTTTTGGTTTGTTGCCTTTAAAAAAAAAAAAGCCTACAGTTATTTGAGAGCCATTGGGAGTCTTCTGATATTAGGTAATTTTAGAACAGACCTTATCTGTACAACCACATTTATGATGATTTAAAAATTAATTTTATTTAAAGGCAACTAGATGAAGACAGCCCACACTTCTGCGACCTCTACAGGGAGTGCCACTGAAGACAAAGCCCCCAAATAATTCTACCTGCTTCTTCATACTCAGTTATAAAAGTAAGTCATACTTCTGACATCTACAAAATAACTGAGCTCCCTCATTTCACCTTCCTGACCCACGCATTTGTTACTCAACCTTATTAGCAACATATTTCACTGCAAGGTTAACTACCTCAGCTAATTAAACAATTCACTGCCATATAGATACATTCTACTGTGCCTGATACATAATCATTAAAGCTATGCATAATAAAATAAATTATTTATGTAGGTAATGTTTACAAAGTAAAACATAAAAACATCTACGATCTAATTTCATTGGATACTTCACAGCTGGCTCAAAGGATCATGAAACTGCAAAAGGGAAACAAAGCCTGTTAATTATTAAAAACACCTTTTATGCTCCTGAAACAGGGCTGTATTCACAGGTTTTTATTCCAGTTGAGAATATCCAAAGTTACTCATTTTCTTTATTAAAGGGAGTGGAAGTTGAACATTGAAGACGAATTAGGCTATTGTACCTTGCTTTCTGCAGTGTCCCTTCCACACTTCTGAACAAGCAGACAGTCCTGTCATTTCTACGCTGAACTTCACAGATTTACTTTTAAGGGTTTTGAGAAACTTCTCCAATTTATTTATTCCAACAGTCAAATTTGCTTTTATTTCCTTTTCAGTTGATATACACAAGGCTTTCCATTGCTCCTGTTCTTTCTTTTCTTCTTTAGCTTGTAGTCGCCTGTTGTTTTCCTCTGCAATTGTTTCCGCTTTACTCTTCTATCCAATAAAATGAAGATATTTAGAACTAATCATCACTGAGTGCAAGTATCATCTAAAAAAAAGCTAATCCATAAACTCACTCGCAGCAAGTACATTACAATTTTCAATTAATCTGTGTGGTGCATTGTATCTCGGAATTGTTTAAAATAGTACTTCATTTTGAAGGAGATAGAATTTCTGAATCTCAGTGCTTGAAAGTGCTTCCTTAAGCTTCACTTCATTATAAAGCTTCACAAGTAGTACATAAAAGGTAATAGTAATCCTTATAATATTGAGATGCTTTTCAATGACTTAAATAAAATTAAGAATTCAGTCTTTTTTGAAGCTAACAAAGGTATTTTATATATAGACTTTTAGATGTAATTCAACAGGTCATAATCTGTAATGCATAGTACAGTCTATTATGAAATATTACTCGAATTACTATTGCTCAGTGTTCATGAGTATGCAAGTACATGCTACATACCCTGTGATTCCTGACAATGTTTACATAGTTAGGATTAATTGCAATATCCCAAGATCTTTCACAGAGAATGTTTTCAAATAGTGCAGGGAAATAAATCACTGAATAATGTTTTTTCCAGTTTTTCTCAACAGTTTCTTAAAGTAAAATTAAATTCATGAACTCTGGTTTCCTTCACTCTGCATTGTAATACTGGCCAGGAGCCAAAACCTATCAGCATTTACAGAGTTCATATTTAAGCCTGTTAAAATATAATCACTCATGATTATTCCTAAATAGAAATAAAAATACTTTTGACAATTAGCTAAATAAATTTGAAGTACAAAACAATTTAAATTTCTTCAATTGAGACCTACTAGTGCATTCAGAATATAAAACTTCATTTGTGGGACTCGTATAGTAGAAATACTTTCCTGGATAATAGAAAAAAGATTTGGAAAGAGCAACCTGAATATACTCACGTGTTTTTTCTGTGTCTTTTTGACAGCAGCATTAGCATTCCTTGACACATCCTCTTGAGTTACAATAAGTTTTGAAGGGCTGTCATCCAAAGTGCTTCCATAAAATTGCTGAAAAGTCTGTAACTTCTGCATTTGTCTTATTTCTTTTGGATCTCTGGATTTTGCTGCAAACAAATATACCTGGTTAAAAACACTCTAATAGAATTCCAGCTCCATCTATTTCCAAGAAAAGATACCTGGGTAATAGAAAAAGTTCTCCAAAATTCCTCAGTGATATAAAGGTCAAAATCAGATTTTGAAGGAGACTAGCTACTAAGACTCATTGAAACCCAACAGTACTTTGAATTTTCTGAGAGAGAGGCAATAGACTAAAATTCAAACTACTTTAGTCACACACTAATAATATGGAAAAACTTAACAAGCAGGATGCCTGGAAAGGAATTATAACTGTTTAAGCAAAATGCCTGGGCTTCTCCAGTCCATAAAAATAGGAAAGTGTCTTCCAAGGGGAATTCAAATGATCAGAAAGAGACCTCTTCTCCATGAAAACAGAAGTCTGTCATCAGAATACAAATAAAGCCACTGGAAGAACACTTATGCTACCCAATGGAAGATACTGAACTGAGAATGTGGATACTTCCACACTCGAGCCTGGCTATTTTTCTCTGCTCTAAAATCAAAACAATGAGTCAGTTTCTGAGTGTGAAGACCCATCTCAGAATGTCTTTCTGTTTTTCACAGGAAAGACTGATATGACACGTGCCAGCATTCAGAGTACTCATGCAAGGCACAAGAGAGAGAGTCCTCTCTTCAGCTGGAGTGGACATAAACCTTCAACTCCACCATTATGGAAGGTGTTCTAGGTACTGTTGTGCAGGCTACGCTCTCCAAACTTCCTG
>NW_009709818.1:0-3877 GCF_000703405.1 Apaloderma vittatum | reverse complement strand
CACAGTGCTTGGAAGAATGCAAAAGAAGATCCGGTCAGAAAGATAAGCAGATGGAGCTCCGCTTTCATAGGTCAAGTGGCGCAAATATCTATTCCAGAAACAACATTTCTAAGTTACTGAATGAATTCACACAATGAAAACCATGAAGAAGAAGTACCAACAGTCGTCCATGACTTTCTCAACTCCTAGTAGGCTTTTTACAGTTTAATTCACTGTATGATGTACTAGATGATAGGAACATCTCTGAGAGAAAGTTTTGTGTACCTGCTGGTACATACAGAATTGTATACTTCATTTCACACAAATATTGAAATCTAAGATCAAAACTAAGTCCATGGTTTGTTTCCTTAGTATCTCAAACTGGAAAAAACTTACAGGAAACTAGAATGAATAACATCAATAATTATGATACAAACAACTTTTCTTTACTTATGTGGCGGGTTTAGTGGGATAGAGTTAAATTGGAACTGTGATGAAAACAGCAACACAGACACATTTTAGCTATTGCTGAGCAGGGCTTACAGAGTCAAGCCCTTTTCTGCTTCTCACACTACCCCACCAGTGAGGAGGCCGTGGGTTCACAAGGAGTTGGGAGAGGCCACAGCCAGAACAGCTGAGCCCAACTGACTAAAGGCACATGACGTCATGCTCAGCAAGAAATGCTGGGGGAAGAAAGAGGAAGTGGGAAGTTTGGAATGATGGCATTTGTCTTCCCAATTGCCCATTAGTTGTGATGAAGTTCTGCTTACCTAGAGATGGCTCTAAACACCTGCCTGCCAATGGTAAGCAGTGTGTGAATTCTCCATTTTGCTTTATTTGCATGCGCAGTTTTTGCATTTCTCTCAACCTATGAGTTTTCCCATTTTCACCCTTCTGATTCTCTCCCCCATCTCACCAGGGCTGATCAGGAGTGAGTGAGTGGCTGTGTGGTGCCTACTTGCTGGCTGGGTTTAAACCACACCACCAACATCTTGGTTTAAGTCTGTGCTCAAAAGATAAGACTGTCTACGCGTGCACTGCACAAACATCTGAGCAGATGTTGCATATGTATGGATGTGCTTACTAAGCATTATCCAAAGTACATATTTAAATATTGAAGTTTGCTTATAAAAATCTGTGAAGTGTTTCACAAACAAAAGGGAACATATAATGAACATCTGACTACACGTGCTCATTCTTCTAAACTCATTTGACCTATTTAAGGTAATACACAATGCACACACCTAACGCACAGGCACGTCAGTTCAAGTATAGTTTAGCTACTGTAGTAGCTCTAGTTAGGCAGATGTTTGTGCAGCTGCAATGAAATGAGAAGTCCTCCTCCAAAACCACAAAAACTTCTAGGCAACAGAGAAACTTTGTGTAAGTTTTTCTTACCATCAGCAATGCACTGTACTCGTTCATACTCCTCAGTCAAAGGTCTGCCGGAATGCCAGTGATGAAGCTCATCAAATTCCTTGTATGTAATAAGTGAAGTAACTGCAGGATCATTGCTGAAATATACAAACATTAAACAGAGCAGAAATTAAAAGGATTTTCTGGCATCTCTAATGAAACATTCAGAACATTAAAAAACCTGGTTATTTATGAAAACACAATTTTTCTGTGGTGTAAAACCAACATAGGGATTAATTTTGCTCCAGAGACGGTGTATCAAGATAGCCTCAGTTTTTTCAGGAAGAATTACTAATTACTTATTTTCACACAGATTAGTCACAGAATGTAATGCAACTATGAAATTCACACACTGGCAAAAAAATACTGATTGCACAGCAGAGAACATCCTTCCACGAGTAGCAGAGCAAATGTAAAGCATAATCTCTTATTACTTTTTTTTCAGTATCTTTAACATTTTTTCTTTTCTTGAAATCAATCTGAGCTTTAGGATAAGGTCTTGCAAATACAAATTGTACATTCAGAAAAACAGTTCCAGAATGTAGAATAAAAATAAAATTATATAATGCAAACAAATAGCAGTATGAGAAAATATAGATATATTGACTTGTTCATTCTTGTTCTGAACTTTCTGTTAATATTTACATTACTACATGTAAATGTGAAATTTTACCCAATCACAGCAAATGCAGTTCTACATTTGTAGAAATTGAGGAGAAAATGGATGTAAAGCACAGTGGAGTAGAAAATAAGCCCATATAATGTTATTTTATTAGAATAAAACTCATATATGTACCTTTCCAAAACTGGTAGATCTTTCAAAACATCTCCAAGATACTCTTCAATAAGATCAGACTTCACTGAGATTAGTCCAATGTTAGGCATTTCTTCTTCATAAACTTTACAATGTAAAAATAATTAACATGTTTGATTAGGAATATAAATATAACTGCATATCATACCTGAAACTTCCGTTGTTGCATTATAAATGAAATTCTATAAAGTAAAACTTGCTAAAAGTAAGCAGCAGTTCACTAATTCCCTTCTTCCTGTTTCTTCTCAAGCATGGGAAAAAGAATGAGGCAGACATTATTATTGCTTCCAGGTAGATATTTTCATAATCCATTTTAGGCAGCTATGCTAACTTTTTGAATGCTACAGCCCATCCCATCTCATGGGCATCTACTTTCCTGCGCTGATTCCAAAAAGACCACAGTCCCCTAAATGTGCACTTTCAAACTGCACTTATGTTAGATGACTAAAGATGACATGTAGCATTGTGCATCCTTCCCACATTTCAAGTCTTGTCATTATTTCAGTCTTCAAGGTGTCCAAAGGAGAAACAGAAATAGGCAACACAAATGCCATGCCAGAAGATGCCTTAATATCCCATAGATAACAAAGAGCCCAATTTGGCTCACTTAACATCTTTGAAACCAGCTGAATACCCACAAAATTAAGTAGAATTCTATTCCAGCCTTTACTGAATTTCTTACCATCTCTTCTAAAGGTTTATACAATTTGATAGGTTTTAAAAAGATATTTCAAGGTTATTATAAAACTAGTTCTCAAGAAAAGTCAGGTAACAGGCAAAAATTTCTACCTACTCCTTTCAGACATTCAGAACAGGTCTTGTAGCTGAGGAAAGAAAACAATCTCTGAGTCAGCTATGCAATTCCCCAGTTAAGGGCGACTAAACAGGCTGGTGGTATAATTTAAGACGCTTACGGGCAAGTCACACTTCTACAGCCTTCAAGGACTGCAATGTGAGTTATAGTAATGCCTGGACTCCCTACCATTAGGGCAACAATTCTGTATTTCACTTAATCTGCTGCTCCCATGCCCAATACCTGCATAACCCTGTGTGCTGGGTTTGCCTGGCTAGATTTCGGGGGAAGAGGGGGGAACACTGTAGAGGTGGCTTCTGCAAGAAGTTGCTAGAAGCTTCCCCAAGGTCTGATAGAGCCAATGCCAGCCGGCTTCAAAGACAGTCCTGCCGCTGGCCAAGGCTGAGCCTATTAGTAATGACAGGATAGGAACGCCTCTGTGAAAACTTATTTAAGAAACAGGGAAAAAAGAACTGCACTCAACAACTGGCAGAGAGATGGAGGAGTGGGAATATGTGAAAACGGCAAGGTCAGTGAAGAAGCAGAGGGGAGGATGTGTTCCAGGCGCCGGAGCTGAGATTCCCCTGACCCATGGTGAAGCCCATGGTGAGGCAGGCTGTACCCTGCAGCCCATGAAGGTGATGGGGTGTAGATGTCCACCTGTAGCCTATGGAGGACCCCAGGCCAGAGCAGGTGGATACAGGAAGGGGGCTGTGACGGAGGCCCGTGCTGGAGCAAATCACGGCCAGAGCCTGCAGCCTGTGAGAAGAGAGAAGCCCACACCAGAGCAGGTTGGCTGGCACGACTCTGTGACACCGCAGGGAACCCATATTGAAGTAGTTTGCCCTGTGTCTTGGGTTACAATATGTAACCAA
>NW_009709817.1:49971-175071 GCF_000703405.1 Apaloderma vittatum | reverse complement strand
TATATTATGTATATATATATAAAAAAGTGGGGGCAAAAAATGCATCATCTTGGAAATGAAGATATTTCCCTGGCTCATGGAGGGAGGGGAATGGAAGTAACATTGACATGTTAGTAAACTGAATGTTATTAGGGGTGCAAACCTTATGCAGAGCTGAGATAAGAAAAAATTGATTAAAATATTATTGCAGGGCACACAGAATTGTTGTGAAGCATTCAACCTTTCTAATGCTGTAAGAACAGATTAATTTTCTCAATTAAAACACCTCACCAGACTTTAATATGCTCTAAAATATACTGGGATTATAGGTCAAAAATAGGGAATATGATGGCTAAACTGCTTCATTAGAGTTGATCTCTTGAAACCTTTGCAAACAATCTAGTTTCATCCAGTGTTTTCTCGCTATGAATGTATTCAGTGTACATTACTGCTTCAAGTTAATTCAGACAACATTCCAGTAAGTGGATTGAACAATATCGCCTGATCTGTGTTGGATACAAGTTGAAGCTCAAAGTTGCTGCTACTCTTTGTCTCTGGTAGACAAACCCATTTCTACTTGGTCTAGTGACTTCAGTAGTCAAACTTCCTAAACTTCACTTCCTAAACTTTGCTTGGGCATGAAAAGAAAGGAACGGCACCAATCTATTTCTTGTTAACAATGTGATAGAAAATGCCAACTTTGTCTAATACTTCTCCAGCCTGTTTAATCTATTTAAATCCTGTGGTGGATTTTTCTCACATGTCAACCTGAGGCATAGTGACCTCTTACTTTCTCCAGACACTGAAGTGTGCTGGGACTGATTTGTTGTATGTTGATTTGGGATATGAAAGTGGATAATCTGGTGTTGTAAGTGGAAGACAGACCTTGTGACTAGCTCTCTTCATCAGGAAGAGCCTGGTTTTCCTTCCTGGAGATGTGCTTTAACGATTCCTTCAATGCCGTGCAGGGACAAAGCGATGTCAGCTTCGGTCACAGCTTGCAGAAGATGGTCAGCTCTTTTTCCGTTTTTCTAAGCATATTTTTGGAAAGGATCAGGCGAAATAATAGGTGAAAAGCAGCTGGCTAATGCTTGGTAGACAAAGCCTAAGGTGATTCTGATGTAGGAAAGAAAAATTTTGGAGATCTTGGTTGCTGACATTGCCAGCAATGTTGGTCTACACAAAATATTCCTTGATCTCTAATTTATAGCCTTGCATGAAACAAATTGCATTGTTTTGTTGGTTTTTTTTTTTCACTTGGCTAGAACAATTATAATAGTCTGTTTTATAAATCTAGCTGGACAGGCAAATGAGATTGCTTAATAAAAAATTGCCATTAAGTCAAAACTGTTGCTGTATTTTATGGAAGCAAAAACTCAAATTTGGTGAAAACTGGAAAATCCAGGGTTGTTGTAGTTTCCTAGCTGCTTGCCTCTAGGGACTTCTCAAGTCTCCTGATGGCTGTTTCAGGCTTGGGAGCTCCAGAACTCTTCTACAGATGTAGAGCCCAAGTCCTGTCATCATAAAGAGGCTCGTTCTTCACAGATTTGGCCCTTGACATCTAAATACTACTTTTAATCTGAGGGGTGGACTACTGTAGAGTGCTTGGTACTCAAGTATACTTGAATTCTGTTCATACTGGAGCTAGCACAGAAAACAGTAGTTAAATACATTCTAAGCAGACATGATGGTATGTACAATCCCCAGGCTGTGCTGGTAGCTTAGTGGCTGCAAAATGGCATTTACTGTGGTCCTTCTGCAAGTCTTAAGTGACCTTCCTAATAAATGCTGTGTGTTTTCTTGTTTTGCTCTGCTGTGCCAGTTCCTTAGAAATAAGCTCTTGAGATGCACAAGAGCTGGTGAGCACCAGTGTTACTGTCCTGGACTCCTCCTGTAGCTCTTCCCTCTGTCTTGGAGATAGGCTGGAAAATAGGGTGAGCTTCAAATCCACTTGTGTGGATTATGCCTTTATGGAGTTCTTACAGGATTTCTCATGGCTTAAATATGATAGCAAAACCCTCCTCTTTTGAAAAGAATTTGTTGCTGATTTTGTTCATGGCACTGTATGTAGAGCTTAAGAAGGACAATATTTTCATTTTTTAAAGACTTAGGTTAGTACGTTGCCCTCTGCATTGATCATATTGTAAGGGTGGGAAGGGAAGATCCTACTCTAATTTTACAAGTCTGGAGGCTGGAAAAGCTACACCTCAATCACTTTTTCCATTATTTAGAATTTTTTTCTAAATTGAGACGATGGAGATAAAAGAATTAACTCAATACACCATTTCTCTGGGGCTGCTTTTCCAAGCAGAATTACACTTTGCACTTCAGTGTATGAGGCTATAAAGGCCTGGTAAATATTTTTGATAATTTTGACATTCAGTAAATAAGGCTGTGCTCTCTGCATGCCAGAAATGATACATTATGCTCCTTGATCACTGTTTCTCTTTCTAGGGAGCAATGTTATTTAAATAAGTGGCACTTGAAAGCTGTGAGACTGTCTGTGGTCCATAAGGCAATTTCTGTATCACTAACAAATACAGGTCTTCTAACTTAATATACACCCTGTACTTGAGGAAGCAATGCAGTAAGAAAAGGTCTTTTTTTTTCTGCCATGTAGAATAAATTTCATGAAAAAAACCCAACCCCAAATACCCACAAAAAACCTAGCTCAAAGTAGTGCTGTTTTGGTTGAGCAGCATGTATTGTTTGCTGCTGCTTTTTGCTCTGGACCTGGTGTTACATCAGTATTTTTAACAGAGCCCTCCTGCTGCTGTTATAATGCTTACTGCAAGCAATGTTGCCTCCTGTTTGTTTTTAAAGTTAATTCACAACAGTGTCTGCGTGTGTGTCTCAGCAGGGGAAACTCAGAACTTGCAGGTGGGCAGGACCTGAGAAACTAGTAAAAAGTAGGGAGCCTGTTCCTGAGCCTGCCTCCACATCCTCTAACTCTAACTCCTTGTTGATGCCTGTACTCTCTGAGATCTGACTGAGATGAGAAATAAAACGGAGTTGATGCCAAGCCCCCTAAAGAAGAGTGGGTGTGCCAGGTGACATCTGTGTGAGAGTTCTGGGTTTTTTTGTGTTGCTCTGGGCCATGAAAATGTTGGCATAAAATTAAATAAATAAAAGCTCTGGCTATTTCTCCGTAAAACTGCCCTTTTTTATTTGTTTGTTTCTCATCCTTTCAGCATAATTCTTACTGAAATAGCTTTGTATAGGATATTCTTGCCTCTGTTCCAAGGAAATACTGGCAGATTGTTCTAGTTTGAAAATATGTAAGCTATGCTGAATGAAAAATTACACTTAAAATACTAGAACTGCTGTGAGCTCATCATTTCCAGACCTCCATTGCTGGAGATTTTTGGGAAAGAACAGATGAATGAGATTAATGTCACTAGTTTTCTATAATGCCTGGGGATTTGCTTGGCATGCTTCTCTTTCCAGAAAGTTCCCTGTCCCTCTTCTGTTCTTTCTTAATTTCTAGCTCTTTGTTTTCAAGAAAGAGAAGCCACTTTCTACACTCGTCTCTGGAACCCACCCCTTATCTGAGCACTGCAAGAGCAGTGTATCTGAGCACTGTTCCTTACTGCAGAGCTTGACCAGCCTTACACTGGGTAGGGCCTCATTATTGCATTTCCAGCCTAAGTGATTCTCCGATTCTATGCATGTCAATGTGGTGCTTAGGGCCCTGGTTTCATGGTGGATTTGGCTGTGCCAGGTTAATGGTTGGTCAATGATCTTAAAGGTCTTTTCCAACCTAAATGAACGTATGATTAGTTAAGGACTGGCAGATCACGTGTGGGCAGCCGGACCTCAGCTGAATTCTGCATTTCAAACCAAGAGAAGTTTAGCCTGTGTTCAACTGTAATTACTGTGCCTGCACGCATATATATGTGTATACCTATAAAAAAGCTCGCTTAAAGTTTGATTATTCCCTTGCTGCAAGCATGTAAAGTATTCTAGATGCAGCGTGTCCTTAATTCTCTGTGTGTGTAGTTTTGACAGCTTATTTCCATTTGATCACTTCTTTATTGGGGGGGGGAACAGTTATGTTTATATCTGCAGATATGAACAATTAATCCTTTTTCTGTTGGCATTACATTTCCACTGGTATAGCAATCTGAACTTGAAAACTTCTTCCTCAGCCTTTTGTTGTCCTACCACAACTGATATTTCTTGAAGCTATTCTATGCTGAAGGGGCCTTGTGTCTGTGCTTCTGCATGACTTTGCTTGCAGTAAGTCACATGCACCATTTGCTATGAGGAGTCACCTCGTGTCTTCTCTGTGCCTAATCTGTGTACTTTAATATTACTCAGGTCACAGAATGGCCTAGGCTGGAAGGGACCTTAGAGATCATCTAGTCCAACCTCCCTGTCATGGACAGGGACGCCACCTCTCGGCTAGACCAGGCAACACATGGGGACCGAGCGGGAATCGAACCCGCGACCTCGGAGTTGGTCATTGTTGCCAGCACCGCGCTCAAACCACTGAGCTAACCAGCAGTACTATGAATCTCTTCTTATTATATCATTATGTACTTGGAAAGCCTATTTGCTTTCCAACGTGGTGGCTGCTCTTTCATATTGCTCTTATGCTGGCTGGTTCTGGGGATGTGTACAGAAATGAAATGCTTTACTTTAGTAAGATGGTTTTTGTGAGACCTTATATGAATCCACAAAGTGGAGAAAACCGGCTTCCCTTGGCTCATCCCAGCTGGTGCATTTTTAATATATTGCCAAGTGATAAATACAAATAACTGGTAAAACCAATGATAGTAGAGATTTTGATTTTTTTTTTTTTTCATCTGCTATTCAGTGTGTTCTTCAAACAGCAGCTCTTCCTCTAAATGTTATTAAGCTCCCTAAACTCCCTCCATCCTTATTTGGTCAAATAATTAAGAGATCAAAACAGAGATATTTGTAAGTCTAGGTTTTTATAAGACATGTATGATCAAATTTCAGGTGCATTAAATATTAAAAGGAAGAAGCAAGTTAGAGTCTTAACTCTGAGTCCTGACACTGCTCCAGTAAAACTGCAGGATGCAGATTTCTTACTTGATTTTTAACTCTACTGCACAGAATGCATGTTCCTTCTCTCATCAAGTGTTGTATCCCATCATGACAAGGAACACCATGCCCACTTAACCCTGCAATCCTTCTTGTCCTTGCATCTTCATCCCTCTCATGTTCCTTGCCACAAAGTGCAATGCTTTGCTACCTGTCATTAATCCTAGATGTTGTGTCCATCTGCCGCTTGACTGCTGAGAGTCCCTCTGGCAAAATCCTTCCTTGGTTGTGACACTGAACTGAAATAAGCTGTTTCTGTTTCTCTGAAAATACTTTTAAAAAATCTTGCTTGTGATTATGTGTAGGGAGGTCTCTCCTTCCCCATCTCCACCTCATAAGATCATTGTTCTTCTGACGTTTCTTCATAGCACTGCAAAGCTTCTTAACATCATCTCCTTACTGCTTTATGTCTACATACTTCTCAGTGAATGCAGCTGACCTGCTTGCAGATACTTGCTTTTGGCTGTTACCAGCCTCAGGGCTGGATGTGAGAGGGCTGCGCTGGGCTGCTCTGTGTATCTTGGCCTCATGTCTTCACACTTTCGGTCTGAGTTCCTTTGTATGTGTTTCTGCAAGACAGAAGGTACGATTTCCTGATGGCGGTCATTTTTCTCACTCTTTGAAGTAGCCATATTCAGCAGTAAAAAAACTTGACTAAGAAGTACAGAGCAGTCTTACATAGTTTGAAAAATCATTCCTCATCTATTGCCTTTATTAGCTGAATTGGATGGGACAGCAGACAAAAATAATGCTTTGAAGCCATTGTGGAGGAAGACTTAACTAGGGAGACTTTGAAGAGCTAGTCTTGCTCAGTGGGATTACTGGGGGAATTATTCCTCACCTGCAAGAGATGTAAAAAGTCTCTAGTTTGGCTCTTTATGCTAGTGAAATTAGCCAAAGCTGGAATGCAGCAACAAAGGTGAGATGCAGGTTCAACTTGGCAGATATCCATAGCAGCTCCTGGAATACAATTGCTGGCCTGCAGTAATAAGGTATAGTATTACAGATATAGTGCATCTATAGCAATCTTAGTAATCTCTGCCTTTGGAAAGCCTTTTCCAAAGGTGAGAAGGACAAGAATTCCACTGAAAGCATATAAGCAAAAGAACCTGGCCTGACTGTATTACTTTGTGTTAACCCCTTAATAGATGTGTACTATAAATAACAAACACTATCAGTCTTCTACAGTGTTTCTAATAGAAATGGATGCTGTGCAAAGGATACTTAAAATGGAAGATTAACCTTTATTACCCTCTTGGAGAAAGTTATTGTAAACATTCAGTTGTAAATAGTAGATTCTCCTATTCCAGTACCCTCTTTGAGTTCTCTGGTTATCTTCTTTAAAGAAGTTATACAATTATTTTTGAGTATCCTGTTCCCTCGTATGTCCTTAGTTACGCTTCCAGGAGCAAAAAATGTTTTATATCTCATGCTTGTTACCATATAAGATTTATTACATTTTGTTTGCTTTGTTTCTCAAAATAAGGGTTTGATAGCATGTGCTCAATTGTGAAAAATCATCAGCTGGGGATATCTGGGTAAACAGATTGTTAGAGAGGGCTTTTTAGTGCCTAAATCACCGGCTCAAGTTTTCAGACCACTTTGTTCCTTTGAATGCTGGGATTTGGGAGTGGAAGACACTCCAGAGATACCAAGTACAGTAGGGGGTTCTTATTTTTCTTCTGTTTTCAGGCAGCTAATATTTGTTAATTTCCTGAACTGGGGCTTTTCTCACCTTGGGCTGAATCCAACCTATTTCTTACTTTAAAACATAAGCCTATCAGTCTGACTTGGACAGTGGAACATTAAGCCACCACCTATCTTTGAATTTAATTATTGCATAGGTGTAGCACTGTCACAGTACTTGCAATGAAATATTCAAACCTATCATTTTTTTAAAAAAGCTTATCAAAAGTAGAGTGTGAACTAAATAATGTTAGTCCTAGAACCAGAAACAGTGATGTCCATTTTACATCATATGAAGCAAAAAAACCCCCAAACTCCAGAGTTAAATTGGGCATGCAAAATGCCATAGGAACAGTAACTAGTTCATATTTGTGGACCTCAAATAAGGTGGTTCAGTGCAGGAATGTTGCTGTGCTACGGGAGTATGTGCACATGAATTAAGATGCCTGTCCCAGTGTGTGTCACTCGTATAAAAGCTAAATATTCAGAATGAGGGATCAGATTAAAATGTGTAAATGTAACGTTACAGGAAGTGCTATAGTGCCACTGAAAGAGTAGATCAGGAGAAAAACTTTTCAGCTGTTCTGAGTGGTTTTAATTCCCTGTAAGAAGCTAGCTTATAGCTCTCTGAAGCAAACCTCTCCAGGTATCCCTATTGTGATCTGCTGTAGGTGGCAGGATCCTGCAGGACACTGCTTTGACTTGCTGGGCACTGCTGTCATCTGCAGGCAGTGCTGGCTCAGGCTGTGAGCAAGCACACAGTTTGTCCGAGGTGTGGCAGGCTGTTTTAGCATGCTGACAAGGAGCTAGAGCTGGATGATGTAAAAAGACCTGTGCAGCCTTCCTCAGAACTGGAAGGTTGTCTTTTGCAGTTAGGGCAAGGCATGCGAGTAGATAAATGCATGTGCAAGAGGACTTTATCAGCCCTCACGCAGTTGAACAGAGAGACTGAAATACCCCCAAAATCCCAGAACATGATGGAATAATGGTTAATATTTCAGAAATGTATGTCTTATTAGTTCCTGCAAGCTCAGACACTGTGTAATCATTCTATGTGATAGCAAAAGCTGGAGCTTTCATCTGGATTTATTAACATGAACCACTCAGGGAAGAATTCAAAAATCTGTCTCTATGTTTAAACATTTGAGCATATAACTGAGGACAGACACCTAACAATTCATAGCCTACTATAATCAGCCTTGCACATCATAAAACATAAAACAGAATCCTTTCTTTTAAAGTGGTTGTTAATTCTAGATCAAAGGTGGAGAGGATTATGCAGTATGCCCAGTTTAAGAAAGTGCCGTTCAAGAGGTTGATGTAAAACTGCAAACACTAACACTTTATGCTTTAGTCTTATCTACTGTCTTTCTATTATGTGGAAACATTTAGTGAGTGTTTACAGCCAGCCATGCCAAATTTCATTGAGCTCACATGAAAAAAGAATAAAGGAACATTTAAACTGTGGGATTTGTATTTTAAACTGACTACCTAGAAGTGGCATCATGTTACTCTGCATTTCTGATCACTGGATGTTCACAGACTCTGACATCAGTTTTAAACAGTGAGGTGTTACATACACCCGTCAGCCCTGGGAATCTGACCTAGGAGGGGAAAAATATCTAACAGGCCTTGTGGTTGGGCTGGTGGTTGGGTTTGAATGAAGGCTAGCTGCTCTGTGTGTTCTTCAAATGCCTGCCTCTTCCAATGATCTGGGGTGGTTCCCAAGACCAAGGGATTAAAAGGTGCATAAGGGTGGTATGACTTGATGTGCTTTTATCTATGGTTATGGAAATTTTTTGAAAGTCAGAACTAACCAGCTTGAATTTCAAACTTCCTGTAGAGCTTGAAAGAGCAGTAAATAGAACTGCTTTCCCTGCTCTTGGAGCAGTTTTGGCTGTGATGTTGAGATTTGGAGATGATGGAATGTGGCTTTGCCCTTTAAACAAAGTCACTCTTCAGAGTGTAAGTACATTAGCAGGAATTCCTCCTCTTCAGTCCTTTGATTCTCTGTAGTTATCTGTACTTCTTCAAGATTTATGGTGCCTTTTGTAATGAGAGCAATCTTATATAATGTATGCAGCCTTTGTACTTTTCTAGACTAGAGCCTAGTCCAGTTCTTAGTCCTTTAAAAAATGCCTGCCTCTTTCAGATCTTGGGTTTTCAAAGCATAAAGACCTATATTTTTAATAGTCTTTAGCTGTATTCTTTCCCGATGAAGATCTGGTAAGCTTAAAAACAGAAGTTAATTGTGAGCCTGATCCAGTCAGAAGACCTGGTGGGCTGAGAGCATAAGTATGTATATACACACAGAGGTTTTTAGTGATGGTATGGAAACTACATAGGCAATCCATTGATACAGTAATGAGTGTAAGGACTGTATGAATAATAGCTTTTAAGTTGGGTATTATGGCTGATTAGTGCTGTCTTCTGTGATGATTCATTATTATAAAGCCTAATTATTACAAGCTACAGTAGTGTCTCAGGCAACTTGGCATAATTACCCTGTGTTTTCTTCAAGAAAACATAAAGCCTGCCTTTGTCTAGCAATTGCTGAGTAATTGCTGAACAGTTACATGTTTATGTGATATGAAATAGAAATGATACCACAATATTTTCTCTCTTCTCCTCTTTGCCCTTCTGAGTGATCTGTTTCTGGGGTTTGCGTAGATTTTTTTTTGGTTGTGGCATTTTTTGTGTATTTTTTTTCTTTTTCTTCTGATATAAATTGAGTCTATTCTTACTAGTGTTTTATTGTTACAATACATTGTGCTCATGCTGCTGAGTTTGCTGTCCCACAGGGTTTAGCAATTAAGAACTAAGATTAGTTCCTCTCTCCTGGGAGACTACTAGTTAGCAGTGTGTTGGATTCAAGTGTTGTCAAGACTTGTGCTGTGAAGTGCAGGCTCTTCTTGTCTTCTGCTTGCAGTAATTGAAATTTCCACACTTCTGAAAGAAGTCTCTAATATTGTACTTGGTATTTAGGTGGCTCTTCTCAGTCAGTGTCTGATGCAGACCAGGTTCTTTATGTGTTTTTCTGCTGGCTTTTTGGGGGGGGAGGAAGGTGGGAGAAGAGAGGAAGTTGTTCTTGCATTCTCAGTGGACATAGAGATTAATCCTATTTTTATAGGAGGTTGGAGTAGATAAGGCTTCCTAGATCTCAGTCAGTATCTTCTCAAATACCTTTTTTTGTTGTTCTTCAATCTGGGGAACAATTTTTCTCATAGAATGGGGTTCTTGGAGAATGGAGGCTGATTTTCATCTTGCATAACTCAATTTATAAACCCTTACAAGAGTAAAACACTGTTGCTGGGTGTCAAAGAAACTTTTCATCATATAGCTTGTAAATAGACCCTTCACTTACTGAAGTAGTGTACTACGTAAAATGTAAAATATGAATATATGTGTGCATTGGGTAGAAAACTAATAAGACAACATAGGTAGTTAATGTGTAAGAGCATTTGTCCATGGCACGTTGTGCAACTAAGCACATGTTCCCCAAGGGTGGGATATGATGAGACTGAATGGAGCACAAAGGCCTGCACAGGAGTTTCAGCTCAATATCTGGCAAATGCTCCCCAAAAACATGACTTGGAAGCATCTTCTCTCCCTGAGAGTATCCCCTGGGCTCCATGGGATTTTACTCAAGTTAACCTCTAATTTGGGAATGCCATATGGCATGCTGCCTTAAAATCTGATGATTCCTGCTATATACAGCACATTTTGGAAAATATTTTTTACTAAGTGAGCAGGAGAGAGAGCACTTTGTATTCCTGATACATCCTGCATTTTTAAAGAAACATATTGGGGCAGACAATAAACATTGCTCAAACACTGTTTTAGTGCTTTTTGCAGTACCTTAATACCACCATCTGGTGAACTGAAATCATGTTACAGCTTATTTGTACATTCTTTTATACAACTTAATGTGCTTGTCTGACAAGGTGCCATGTTTTGACCAGGGAGCTGAACGTCCTATAATAGGATTGTGGTGTAATTGCTGAAATGATGTCCACTTATCTTGCTTTGTTTCCTGATCCTAAGTTGGTGCAATACAAGGGCAACAGGAATTTTCTTCTTGTAGGTAGGATTTTGGTGCCTTGTTCAGCCCATTGCATGCTGTAGAGCTGCTGGAAGAAAAAAAGAAAAGCAGCTCCAATTGCAGAAAACCCTGTTGCTGAATGACTTATAATAGGTTTGACTCCTGCATTTTTTGGGGTCTGATGATTTTTTAACAGTGAGTCTCAGGATGCTTACCTAATCTGAACCTTAAAACCTTCTGAAATTTGCCTCACTAGTTTGTGCTGTTCCTATAGAGTGTTGTGTTTTTAAGGGCATGCTAAACACCCCTTGCTAATTAATGTCATCATAATGTAAACTTATTCAATGAGCATTCATTGTGCTCCATTCTAATCACTTCATGTGGTGCCAAAAAAAAAAATCCCCCTTTTAAGTGTTTCTTCATCAGTTATTGATGAATAGGATTCTTAAGCTGTGAAATAGCACTCTCAGACTGTCCTTCTGGTTCTGTTCCAGCTTAAACATATTTTTAGTTTGGAACAAAATTCGATTATCCAACATGTTTAAAAAGAAATTAGACCTGACCTGAGCCTGGCATTAGCTGCTGTTGCTCCCATCTCTTTGAATTGCATCCAATTCAAAACCAAGCAACTATGGAGGACATGGGCAAGTGCAGGAAAATACATCCAAACAATTAAATGTTTTGTTGAATTTTTCCTAATCATAATATCTCAAAATCCCATAGTATAAACTCTCAGACTAGTGATTAATTGTTTGTAATTAGTAAATAGCCCAGTGGAAAAAGAGAGTTTCTTTTGTGCTAACAGAATAAAAGGAAGGAAATCAACCATCTTAATTCTTACCATGTGGGGAAGACAGTCATTATTATGAATCAATTTAGATAACTTATTTTATTATTAACAAAGACAAGTTTAAGAGCAAGGACAAATGTTGATAGCCTCAGCCTGCATGTTCACACTTCATAATCATAGCTCTGATAGTTCCTCCTATAAACAGTAGTGACCATGTCCTTATAGCAAGAAATCCTTTGCAGCTAAAAGAAAAAAAGCAGCGTATCCTTGTGTGCTGTGAGTAGAGGTAAATGATAAGATCAGTCTTAAACATCTACTCTCTAAAAGGTATTTATTCACTTGTCTACCATGAGAGAAAATAAAAGAGGTAGAATAGAGGAAAGGAAGATTACTTTTCTACTCTTGACTCTTGAATCATCTCTTTTAAGTGTTTATGAAATACAATGTGATAATTTCAAATTGAAAGGAAATTAATTTTTCTGTTATGCATTGTGAGACACATTAAAAGTTTACTGAAGGGTGATTCAAGTTTATCTAGTAAGGCTTACTTTTTAAACTTGTTTGTTCACTATTCACTCAAAATCAATGATAAATAATCACATTGGTTTAAACATGTTAGAACAACTAGATATTATGGACATGTTATTCCATGGACTTGTGAAGGAGATAGCATTACTAGAAAAACAAATTAGGAAGACTAGGAGCCCTATAGGGAGGTGTCTAAATTAGGTTTAATCTCTGGTCCAAATATATATTAATATATAATAGTGTGGATACCTGTTCAGATAGTCCTCCTGTCTCAAATATGTTTTTTAATATGTATTCCAAATTAATTTTCTTTGAAACTTACTTTTGTATTTTTCTAATTGGTTAAGCAGGAATTGAAATTGTCAAGCTAACTACGTTTGTTTGTTTTGTATTTTACTCCTTCCTGAATTATCTGTACATTTCCAAGTGTGTGTATTTGTCTAATTGCTTCAATAAGTCATAATGCATAATGCCTAAAGCAGTTATTTACTTTGGTTTTCTCATTCTTTTTTGTCTCACTCTGCAAGTGGGAATTGCTCAGCTCTGTGTTTTGTTTTTTTGTGGTTTGTTGTTTGGGGTTTTTTTGTTTATTTGTTTTTGGTTTTTTTTACTCAGTAAAAGGTGCTTTAATAAAACATGGTCACAAATGCCCTCAGCCTAGGGTTGACGTATTCTTTATTTGCTCTTTGGTAATATTGAGCTGCACTTGTATGCTAAACCTGCACTGAAGTGAAATTACATGACTATAGAAAACTATAGAAAAATACTTCATGCTGCCCGTAACAGCTTCCCTATCCCCAGCAAATACATTTAACTTGGTGTCACTGTTGCAGTGGGAAGCAAGATTCCACTACGCTGGAGAACTGGAGAAGTTGCTTTGGTTTGCCCAAGATTGACTGGAAGCTTGGGGGGACTTCATGTGACTGTAGCATCCTGAGGGGAGATCCAAGATGTAAAATTGCAGATGTGGTTTCTAGAGAAAAAAGAGCAAGAGTATGCTGTTGAATTTAACTTGGTTAAGCAAGCATGAAAGATTCAGTGCTTGTCTTTTTTACTATGCTGAAGGGAAAGGCAGAGGTGACTTCAGTGGCATGTGGTGCTTTCCCATGACAGATGTAAATGTTTTTATGGAAATAAAAAGGTAGTCTCAGACCTTGATGACACATACATGGGTAATAGCACTCTTACTCAAATACTATAGTGTGCAACACAGCGAAGAAAGGTTGTATGTGCCTACTACTGAAGCAGCAAAATCGAAAAATCTAAAGAAATCTTTTTCTTGTGCTTTAACTATAGAGATGAGTATGCTAAAGGCAGTTTGTGTTAGCAGGTTGGGACAGGTCTGGTCATACGGTAATAACCAATAGGAGCTAATGTTTCATGTGTTCTTTACATCAACAGCTGCACTTGAGCCAAGAGTACCTAAATATGGTGTAATATGCCCTCTGCTGAGTCATTTCCCCAAAGATATCTGAAATTGAAACCTGAAGAAGGAGCTTTGCTTGGGAGTATGCATTAAAGGCTGGCTAATGTTTAGGACAAGAGGACCAACCCTTATTTTCCTATCCACTGCCCAGGAGGAGTGGGCAGTGAGGAGCTGCACTCGGCATCTGCTCCCAAGGCATGGGCGGAAGGGACGCTGGTAGCTCCTCAGCAAGGTGGGTCTGCTGAGTGTGTGTGTGCACTAGTGAGTGCCTATACCTGCACAGGAGGAAGAGGGAGCTTTGATGGGATGGCTAGTTAACTGCCCCAGTTCAGTACTTGCACTTGGTATGGTTTGATAGGCAGATAGTGTGGTAGGCGGCGTAGCTTGCTCTGTGCTTTGCAGTTTCTTGTCCCTCACAAGGTAAAGCACGTACTGCTGCTTTCTTCTCCTTGCAGAGACCTGCTAATCACGTGGAACAAATGCTACTTCTCTAGATGTTTTTGGTTTCCTTCGTTTGTATTTACTGGAGGCAGACATTGCAGTGTCATTCTTCTCATGTCCCTGCTGTGTTTTGTCTTGTGAATCATCCAAACCTGCTATTGACACCTGCTCCTGTCTAGTGGGAACAAGGAAAAAGGGGTAAGAACCTGACCTTGCAGTAAGTGAAAGTCCCACTCCTGCCTTCAGTGGGACCAAGGTTTAAGCTGAGGGGTTTTTTTTTTTTTGTTGCCCCTCTGTATTTTAATTAGCATAGTTGTTAAGACAGACACCTGCTAAACCCATAAAATTAGGAAGGTCCCTGTAAAAACTGGCATGTTTAGTGATGTTATCCGTGGCTTGACACTACAGCCTGGGACAGTGGCATAAGAAAAATTTGAGAGAAAAAGTGCATGAAAGGGTTTGGGCTGCTGTCTGCCCTCCAGTATTAAGTTTGATCAACTAATTAAGCAGTGATGATGGTATTTGTTCAGTACATGCTTTTTTGATGAGTTGGTACCCTTAGGTTTAAACCATAGTTTTGCAAACAAAATTTTGTAACTGAGCCAATACATAAAAAAATCAATGCTAATAAAACAAATTCCCTCCCTCCTTTTAAAGTAAAAAAAAAAAGTTATGTGATGTTTAAGAGCACTAAACACACAAACAAGTGTGGAAAATATCTACTAGTATAATGCAGGGATTACAAAATATTATTTTTTGAGGCACTTTATGTATTAGAGTGAATATATCTAACTGATTGCTCTGTGTAATTTTTGCAGATATGAACACCTGTTTTCAACCTTAAAAGGTTTTATTTAGTGAATTTATGGGATACCAGAGGCGTGTGTAGGCTCATTTACTCTGCACAGTAAAGATATACAAGGCTTGAACTTCTTCAGTGGCTTAATGTTTTTAATAACAAGAGATGGGAAGTATATTACAGGATCATTTTGTATGCTACATTTACTTTTTAATGGAAGTTAAACAAAAGCATTGAAGAAGAACTGCATGTTTTAAAATTTAGTCTACTTGTGGGATCCTTGTGAAGACTTGATGGTACTCACTCCTCTCATAACCCCAAATTATAGTTACTGGTAAATGTAATGAGTAGTACTCTTTCATGTTTTGACTATTCAAGCATAAACCAAAAGTTGTGCATTTAGTCTGTTTGACTGTTATTATTGTGTTAATGATAAATTCTAGGTTCCTTCTACATAATTAAATAATAAAATATCCCAGTTTTAAAAAGCAAAATGAATACTGTAAACAGCAGTGTTACACAGTTATTTTTTAAAAACTTTTGTGAGAGGTTGCTGAAAACAAGTCAATAGAATAATTGTGCATTTAATTGCTAATCTATTTTATGTTTTATTAAATGCTTAGTGTTGTTTTTCTAATTCACTTACATGGTAATGGGTAATCAAGTAATGATCAGTGGCTTATAATTTAAAAATAGCCCTATTTTATTGTATGGAACCTTCAAAGCTAAACAGGACCTGTCATTTGAATGGACAGACTATCAACATCAGTAAACTTTGCTTCCCAAGAAACAGTTATTGTGGTGTTAGTAGCTCGTGTTTGACTTAACATTATACCAGATGTTCTCTTTCAAGTCTGCTGTTCTCAGCTCTTCTGAAAACTGGCTTTTGAACTGAAGACTGCTGGGCTTGAAGTCTACTTTAATGAAATATTTGCTTTCCTTGTAGTACTTCTATGTGTGTAAAACATAACATAGTAGAATCTAGCCCATCTGACTCCTAAGATGGGACAGGGAAAAAACACACATGAAAGTTCCTGGTGTTTAGAAAAGTGGTTATCTGAGTCCTGGCTCTCAGATATGGCCAAGCTCTAGGTATTGTTCACAACAGGGTGTAAAATGCTGATGAGTAAAGGTCTGAGGGACCACAACTCTCATCTCAAAACCCAGTGGGAGGGAGAGGTGAGGATGAGAAGTTCAAGAAAGCAACAGGAATGAAAGACTATGATGTTTTAGCTATGCTAAAGTCTTTAAGGAGTCTTTAAGTCCTTCAAGAATTAGAAAGCATAGAATTTGCAGTGTTTTTATTGAATACGTGAATCTCCTATATGCTGCCAATTACAGGTTGAGTGAACTAGATGTGTGCTGGTGGCAACTTGATAGTATGACGTTTGTGTCCTTGCTTGCCTGTACTTGGGTGGTAACATTGGTATAACTGAATATCTAGCAATAAAAAGAACATGCTCTGAAATAACCCACACATTGCACTTGATATAAGAAACAAGTTTTGAGTGTAAAATTCTTTATCACGGGCAGCTTTCCTCCTGAACTCCTAACTTTAAATCACCAGCCTATAATGTATTTGCTCAGTAAAAGTCAGATTGGGAGTCTACTTCTGAAAACTGACAAAGTCAACTAAGGTATTATTTTCACAGTTTACCAATTCCTTTGGTAGCTATTTACATGAGCTACCAAAGGAGATAATGCACTGTGTGTAAGTCAAAGCACAAATTTCACTTCTGGTCAGTCTAGTTGTTCTGTTTTCCCCAAGGTTAGAGTTCAATTACTTAGCCTGAAGCACTTTACAGAGGCTAAGTAAATGAACTTTTTCATTTCACAAAAAAAGAGGTTTAACCCTACATACTAAAATTTTAGCTTGCTTTGTGGAAAAGGGTATTATTTAACAGCAGCATTGAAATACTTCACATGAAGCCACCAGGGACAGCTGAACACACCAGAGGTGTGGACTGACAATCTGCAGAAACTTCTAAATGCATATGATGAAAAGCTGACCACTGGATGGTTGAATTTGGAAATGCATTGGCCATTGCTGTATTTAAACAAGAAAAAGCAGTAATATGTGGCAAAATTCTGTTTTCCTTCCAGATGTGCGGCATAGCCAGAGGTGCAATGGCCAGAAGTGCAAGGAGAGAGATGGCTGCACTGCAGGCTGCTAGTAAACCAGCTATGTTTTTGTATGGGTTGTGGAAGTGACCCAGTATGTCTTAACATCTATTTGTGTCTTTTCCGAGTTGACAAATTACATATATTAAGGAAGCTTAAAAAAGCAATACTTCTCTTAGGTTAGCTTATGGCTCCAAGTGTTGTGTGGCCGATGCAAGGTATCTGGAAATTAAATAGGAAATTAATTCATTAAATGGAAATTAAATAGGATAAAACAAGGTTGTGTAGTTGAAGCCCTTGGCTTCAGCTGTGAAAAATCAATGAAGATGGCTGAAGTCCTTTGACTAGCATCACCTGGCTGATTTTGAGGTATTTAGAGACCTCATTCTATCCTTAATGAAAGGCTTAAAATAACATTTGGGGAGTACAGATTTGTAAGTAGGATGGCAATAGGTGCTTCTACATGTTGTATTAATTTTGAAACTATTACCTTAAATGGTTATATGCTCCTGTTCTCATCTCTGTTCAGTGAGAGGAAACAGTTATTTAACTTTTAAAATAAAGTGCATCCTCTAGTGAAAAACAATATTGTTGTTCTGATAATTCAAAGGTATACCAAGAAACCCGAAAACTACCCATTATGATAGAAATGAGCTGGAGATGTTTCCAATTTCCTTACGTATTTGTGTCTAAATTCTTTAAATATGAGAATTATAACACTGAGACATTAAAGTACCTTTCAGAAAAAGAGGGGGGAAAAAAAGAGAAAAAACAACAGAAATAATAAACCCAACCCAAGCTCTGAACAAATTACCACAGTGCAAAAGATGAAAATCTTAAGTAGGCCACTGAAGAGGGTGAAGAGAGAATCAAAATATGCCAGTGGCATTAGCAAATGCTCAGAGTAATCTGTCTTCCTTCCAGAGTTCGGGACCTTACTACTGAAGATGACAAAACATGTTTAACATGAATTGCAAACTGTAAAAGTCAGGATACTTATTAATATGTGACCACGTAACTCTGTTTCTCCTAGCTATAATATTAAATAATCATCTTTTACTTCATAATTAAGTAATCATACTTCAGAAGTGGCAGAAACAATGAAATATAAAAAGTGCAAAAGGAGGATGTACAAGCCAAGAGTAGTTGAATTAAGTATGCATTATCCAGAAACAAATATAATGGATTAGGTGACAATGAATGTTAATCAGTTTTGGTATTGAATTGGGGGGAACCCAAGAACATAATTTTGATGTAAACATGTGTATTTAGGACACATGGAAAATTAAGAATATGTACTCTAAAATTTTTAAATGAGCCAGGTTTTTCTAGGTCGGATATGAGCCAAGGGTTTGGACAATGTACTTGATTTAAAAATCAATAGGATGAATCTACTGGCACTTGGAGGATTTCCCTTCTGTCAGTTAGTGCTGGGCCTGGATGTGTTCTTCACTAAAGTGCACTTGTTTGGAGTAGCAAGTGAGACTAAGCTTACTTCTCAGGAGTGGCTGACACACCAGCAGGCTGTGCTGCCATTCAGTGAGACCTGGACCGGCTGGAGAGTTTGGACAGGGAGAAATTTTATGAAATACACCCAGGGCAAGTGCAGAGTCTTGCATCTGGGAAAGAACAACCCCAAGTACCAGTACAGGTTGGGGACTGACCTGTTGGAGAGCAGCGCAGGGGAGAGGGTCCTGGGGGTCCTGGTGGGCAGCAGGATGGCCATGAGCCAGCAATGTGCCCTCGTGGCCAAGGGGGCCAATGGCATCCTGGGGTGTATTAGAAGGGGGCTGGCTGGTACATTGAGAGAGGTTCTCCTCCCCCTCTGCTCTGCCCTGGTGAGGCCACATCTGGAATATTGTGTCCAGTTCTGGGCCCCTCAGCTCAAGGACAGGGAACTGCTGGAGAGAGTCCAGGGCAGAGCCACAAAGGTGATTAAGGGAGGGGAACATCTCCCTTATGAGGAGAGGCTGAAGGAGCTGGGTCTCTTTAGCTGGGAGAAGAGGAGGCTGAGGAGTGATCTCATGAATGTTTATGAATATGTAAATAGTGAGCGTCAGGAAGACTGGAGCCAGGCTCTTCTCAGTGAGCTCCAGTGATAGAACAGGGGGCAATGGATACAAATTGGAGCACAGGAGGTTCCACAAAAACCATTAGGAAAAGCTTTTTTCCCTGTGAGGGTGACAGAGCCCTGGCACAGGCTTCCCAGGGAGATTGTGGACTCTCCTTCTCTGGAGACATTCAAAACCCTCCTGGACGCGTTCCTGTGTGACCTACTGTAGGTGATCCTGCTCTGGCAGGGGGGTTGGACTAGATGATCTTCTGAGGTCCTTTCTGACTCCTAATATTCTGTGATTCTGTGGTGACCTTCCATGGTATCTGTGATTTAAGTATCTTGACTTTAAGTGGCCACAGGTAGATGGCATACCAGTGTCTTATGAAATGAGACAGACAGCTTGGGTGAACCTGCAAGGCATTTATTTGAGGAATAAGTCTTAAACTTCATTCTTATGTGCATCTCTGAAGTGACTTAGCTGTGAGACAATCACAAGTGCAGGAGCATCACAAGGGGTGTAATTCAGCTTAGTGGAGTACTTGCAGTTGAGGTTGGTGCTGAAGAAAGCTGCCAGGGCATGGGCAACTGCTGATGTATGAGAAGGAGAGAAAGTAGTTTAAAATGTGACATGCTGAGTTACAAATAGTGTTTTTACAGGACAACGCACATAAACTGTCACTGAATTTGGAATGTTGACTTATACTGGAATTTTGGTTTTCTCTGGAAGCTTGGCTACAACTAGAGCAACTCTTTTATTAGTGAGGGAGTGAGCGCTGAAGACTAGATGTTATTCTTAGTCCAGGTTATAGATTGGGGGCAGGGGGAGATGATGAAAACTGTTTAAGAACCGTTGTATCTTACTGCTTGTATGTGCTTACTATTCTTAAGATTCACTTCCCTCCTGCTTTATTGCACTGTTATAACTCAAATACAAAGGACTAATATTGCAGTAGTGTAATACAAGAATATAATGCAGTTCAGACCCAAATGAATAGCAGAGCAAGTCTAGTATTGCTTGCACTGTGGCTGGATGTTAGGTGAACGTCAAAGATTTTGTAAGGCAAAGGAGGATTGCTGTTAGCAAAATACCACGGAAAGCTTTTAGTTTGTGTTTGGTACCTGAAAACTGGCCTGCCTATCTCTTGCTTTTAAAGATTTTGAGCTGTTTATTTTAATGGCACTGACTCTACTTCTTTCCTTCTTGCAAGCCACATGAGCTAAGGGAAAGTAAATGAGAAGTTCTGTATTTGAACTGTATTTGTGGCTTAGGTTTTTGTTTTGTTTTAACCTACACTTTCAAAGGAAGGAAATACCAGAAGCCTTGCAATGTAATATGCATAGCTGACCTTTTGGGTTCCGGATTGCATCAGGAAGGAGGAAACTACTTCAAGGTACAAAAGTAGAAGGTTAGAATAAGCTTTAGTAATTCCAGCACTTTGAGTCACTGGAAATAATAAATACTGCAGAGAATTGTGCAGTGCTGCAAGCAAAGATGGAAGAAAAGTGCAAATATATGCTGAACCATTAGAATATTAGAGCAATATTTTCAGCATAACTGTGACTCTTTAATTTATATTGAACTGTGGAGTATCACAGCAGTAAATGCCATCTGTGACAAAATACATAAAACAACAAGATAAGGAAACTAATACCAAATGGTATCATCCAACAATATTAAGTTGGAATCAAACACAGCCTACTGCATTCACTGTGTCTAATTCACTGGCATGCACTAATTCTGATAATTTTGCAGCATTTCCTCTATCCTGGGTAGGACAAATGGCGACAAATGAAATAATTGCTCTCTGGGTTTGGAAGTTTCATATGAAAAGTTGTCTGTCCATTTTTCTTCAACACTGGGAATAAAATCCTGGTTTTTTGGTTTTAGTTGTTTTGTTTTAACTTTGGTTTGTGGCGAAAGTCCTGTTTGACTACCATGTTAAAATAGGAATACCTCATGACCCAGCAAATGTGAGAGGCCTGTCGTGCTGCCACTGCAGAACTGTAGAATAAGAGACAGCTGCTGCCCCCAGAGAGTGTGCTGTCTAAATGGTATGAAATAGATTGTACACTAAAGAAATTTCCTATCAACAATATCTTTGTATCTTTATAGTGAGGGTTGTTGAGATTCCAGAAAGTAGAGGATGAGAGATAGCAAGATACTACAAAGCTGGACTGCAAAATTTCAAAGGCATCAGGGGTGGGTTTGGAGTTAACAGTGTCTGTCCGGGGTGGTTCTGAGGCAGCTGCATCCGTCTCACAGCCTCATGGCAAACCACGTGGAAGTGCTGGTGGTGGGGTCCAGAGGCTTGTTTGGCCAAGCACCAAGTTTCATGGGGCGTATCCAACAAGTCAATCATAAATTTTTATTTTAATTGTGTATGTACCACTTGCTGAGATGAGCGTGGGAGCTGCTTTTCTTAGAGAAGAACCCTCGCTGTGCTGCCATGTTGTCTGGCAGGAACTGTGATGATGACAGCCACTGGGAGTGAGGAGGGGCCCGCTGTGCTCCCAGCAATGCTTCTCTGTAGCCCTGTTGCTGGAGTTACCTGTTCACTGGACTTCAGCCCTTTAGCTGGAGGAGGGCTGTCTTTCATGTCCCAGTTTTCCCCAGTTCTTCCTCTTGAGTTCTTCCATTGTTGTCAGTGGATACTGAGGGTCAGGAGCATTCCTGTGGTGCCTTATAGCCCTATGTAAGGCATTGACGGGTAAGAAAAGACTTTTTGCTGTTGGATGGGAGTGATGGGTGTTCTGCCTGCCTTGCAGCTGAAGCACAGGGAATCGACTCACTGCTTCCTCTAGGTGTAATAAAACAATGCTTCTTGTGATTTAGGGTTGTTAAGTGGAGAAGTGATAAACATGGGTTTATCAATGTAAACAAGATTTGAAGCTCTCTCTGCTTTATCTTTTGCCAGAAAGCGACAGATGTCTAGCAGAGGCAGTCAAACTGAGGTGTTCTGTTCTGCTCAGGTTCTTCTCATTTCTGCTGGCTGTGCTGGAGAGCAGGCTGCAAGACCACCCAGCGGGAGCTTTGTACCCCACACCTGAACCAGGATAGATGCCTGATCACTGAAATTGCAAAAAGATACTTACTTTTATCCAATACTCTTTACAAATAAAAATCTTAGAACCTCTTCCAGCATCTTATTCCATTCATTTATGTGCCCAAAGTGACTCTTTATTTCAAAATTGTTTGCCGTTGTTTGTTGTGTTGGTCTTTAATGCAACAAGTTAGATATTTATTTGAGGCACAGAGTGGTTCTTAATTTTTTCCCTTTGTTTTTATAGATGTATGTTCCAGTAGCCTGTTGTACCCAAAGCACTGTCACTTTGTGAAATCCCTGCTGATAATGCAGAAGGGACAAACCATACTCTTTCAGTAAAGCTTTACAGCACAAGCACAAAAAGTTTAGTTTTATCTAAAAGCAAACTTCCCTAGATTGAAGACAGTAGTTACAAAAAGCTGTTACATGGTATTAAGATGTCAGTCACTGTGGAGCTGGTGTCTTATTAAAAGCCCTTTGTCCTACTTGCTTTTTTGGTGCATCTTCTGGTCCTTAGCCCTTGAGGTTTTCTCAGGCACTCCCAGATGCTGTTGTGAACAGCACTCATTTAATGAAATAACTTCATGATACTCACAAGTGTGTTAATGCTGCACTGAAATGAGGGCTTGTGGCATGCTGATGACAGGCTAGCTAGCTGTGAAAGTGTCCCTCTGTATCCCAGTAAGATTCTATCCTGCTAGGGCCACACTGATAGGGAAAACTTAAAATCTGAGTATTTGGGCTACTTTTTCTTTACAGTGGCTTTGTGCAGCTTAACACTTAAACTGTCTGTAAAATCACTCCAGACCTCCTTTGTTAACGTCACTTAAGTGCTCTTATACATGCACTTCCCTTGCCATACTTCTCTGCAACTGAGATAGTGTTTTCAGAGTGCCTTTCCTAAGGTGCTGACCCTTGGGATCTGAAGGCACACTGGGAACTTGGCCGCAGCATTAGATGGAGGCCTTGGCCAGTTATCAGCCATCCTTTCACTGGCAGAGGTGGAAATGGGGACTGCTGTGCCATAGCAGGGCCACGGGAAGCCCTCACCTGTGCAAACCTGAGGATGTGCTGTATAAGTACCTATAAAACTAAACCAAAAACTTGCTCTAAATACTCAGTCTGGAGCTTCAGCTCTTGTATCCTCTCCTGATACGGGTGCATGTTTATCTTAGTGGTTCCCCATTGATTTCTACCTCCATATGGATGGGAAGAACCTGCTATACTCATAACCTGAAATGTGGCAGATAAACTTCTTGTATGGAATCTTTTTGTTTCTCTGCTAGCATGAATGTCAATAACTGCATAACTAGTGCTGAAGTTTGTTCTTTCTGAAATTAGCAGCTGCCTCCTGCACATAACGCAACTTTTTTTTTTTTTTTCTGAGCCCTGTCTCAGGTCTGTATGTTGAAGAATGGAAAGCATTTTTTAACAGCTGGAGCATTCATATAATTTTTTCTGGTTTTTTCTTGGGTTTTTTTTTTTAGTCACTGTCAGTTAAAAATGTGAATCAAAATGCCAAATACTATTAAAATTAGTTTTCTAGGGGATGGAGGGGAACATTGTTAGATAAGTGAAAATGTTATGACTTTGGTAGAGTAAATTAAGGATTTTATACCATATCTCAAAATTCTGTTAAATGTGGCACTTAAAAGTCAGTTAAAGTCCAAACAAAACAGCAGTAGTTAGGAAACTAAGGTTGTTGTAGACGATGTGACATTGGTTGGATTTGTGCTGACGTTTGTGTAACTTCCCTCGATGTTTGTATTTGTTTCACTTAGAAGAGCATTTTTCAAACATTGTAGAATTGCAGAGTTCATAAGTTTGGCCTCTCCAGCCTGAGTAGAGTTTGTGGCAGAGCTGTGACTGTGACTTGATGGTGAAGTTTCCTTGGATTGTAAAACTAAGCACAACTTTACATTTGTGTTGGCTCAGTTTACCTAAACTTGATATTACAGAGGATGATATCTTGCACAGTGGGCTTAGAGGTTGCTGTCATTAAGATGAAACTTTTTCTGTTCTTTCAAAGTAGCACATTACTTAAAATGGTTAATTACAAGTATTAAGTAATAAGATGGTCTCATTAGTACATGCAGAAGACTCTTGCCTTAACAGAGGAGCTATAATGAATCTTTCTTTGTCAACTTATGATGTTGCTCCCCATCTTCGCTGGAAGTTATTGTTGTCTTAGTAAAGTTAGCAGACAGCAGCAGAGCCCATGCTGTAGTGCATCCATTAGGAAGTCCAACATCTTAACTGAAAGCTATGTTCGCCAGCAATTAAATCAGGACTGATGGCTCAGGTAGCAATTTTGAAATCATTGTAGGTAGTTGCAGGAACTTATTGTATGTCCAGGTATAAAACCCCAGACCTAAAGGGAGCTTGGAGCATCTAGCTGAAAATGATTTTTTGTTTGAAAAAGGGGGGGTGGGGGGGCTGAGGACATGATTGTTTATGTAATTTCTGATAGGGAGGATCAGTTTCATGAAAAAAACTTCCTGGTTAAATATTATGTCTTTCTGATGGTTTCCATACTCTCCTTTGAATTAGATAACTCTTAAGTTGCAACATGAAGTTCTCCCACATTCTGCTCTCAGTATTTGATTATTTTATTTTTCTCTGAATTTAGGTATTTCCCCCCTTATAGGAGATTATGATCAAGTATTCTTGTTAGCTGCTATGGTGTAACATGAGAACAAAGAGATTGCAAGTCAAGGTGTTCACATTTATTTTATCCATTCTTGCCCAGTAATGCTGTTTTAAGTAGCAAATAGTTAATTCTTTAGCGTGAATTTGTGGAGAAGAGGGGGGTGTGAGGCCAGGTGGGGGTCTGTTTTATCCAAAGGTGAGCAGAACACTGGTGTTGCTCTGAATTTGTAATGATTGTTTTATTTGTCAAGCTCTGTACTCATGAGCAGTGTGAACCATACAAGTGTTGGTAACAGGAATAAAGCATTTGTGTATGTCACCACATACTGCTTAGTACAAAATGTATTAGTTCTTTTCACTGCATCAATGTAATTAGTTCAGTCTGTTAACCAGTGTATTCCATCTAATACTTTCTTCTGCATTTGCTGACAATACAATTACAAAAAATTACAAACTGACTGAAAATAGTGCAAATACATTTGTCTGTTTGCTGTTTCTTCTACAATGGCAGTTTGCCAGGGATGACATGCTTCACTAAATGTCGCTAAATATTATGTACTTAGGACTTAATTATGCCTTGAAGGCACTGGCCCTTTCAAGGAAGAGAGTGGATAAAATTGCTTCCTTGAGAGCTTTCAGCCACGCTCTGCCTGAGAAAACATGAATGCTGGCAGAGTGGTGGGAAATCGGAAGGCAAGTTGATCATCTATTTGATATGATGAAGCATATGTTCTTGCCCACACCTTCTCAGCTTTGTTGATGGATGAACTATCTCGGTACTCTTGTTTATTAAATAAACCTCTGTTAAAGCTGTGTCTGCATCTGTAGCCTCAAATGCTCTTTCTGTTCAATTATCTAAGGCTCACAATGGGGAGGTGACTTTCAAGTTATGAAGCCTGAGGTCCTAAATACTTCTGAATTTTCCTACACTAAAACATACAGTATGAATGGTTAACTAAGAAAAGAAAAAGACTCACTTCCAGACTTTTTTGTCCAACGCCAACACTGAGCAAGGAGGACCAAAGGGGTGAAAGGCTAGACTGGGATCTTACAGATCCTCTAAAGAGGCTCTCAGACCAGGACACAAAATTGCTGATAGCTTTTAATTCTCAACTTCTTGAAAATAATGCATTTCATGGCATATTTATATATTTCAGGATATATGTGTTCAGAGGAAACCCAAGGGAACACAACTAAATCAGTATTGTGTTGCGGTGTGGAACTATGTAGGATGTAGCTGCTGAATGATTTAATGCTGCTTTTTTCTATCAACTTTTAAATCTATCCATTCACCTTAGCATTTAGTCCACTCTCTGATGTTTCCTTAAAAGTCCTTTTTAAAGTCAAACTATTACAATCTACTGCAGATGTGAGTCAGTAAGTGCCATCACTAGTGCTGCATTTCCTAAGACCTGTATCTCATGTAATTACCTTATCTCAAGGTAATTTTGTTTAGCGTTTTATCTCTTTAGATAGTTACTCATTACCAAAAATAGTATCTCAGTTTTGAAGTCTTCATAATCCTGGTTACAGAAGCAACTGCTTAATCTGAGTAACTTCAATGTCTAAATTTCTTCTTCCAGGGCTTCCTCATGGTTCACAAAATTCCCGTTAGGAGCCAGCCCAGGCAAACACCCTGTTTTTGCCATAGTGCCTTCCATTCTAATATGATCTTTCTCCAGCTCACCTCTGCTCTATGTCTTCAGCTCTATTGCTGGGCTGAAGTTTTGAAGAGATCTTGGCACCTGTCCTTGATGGCCCCTGCTCCTTGGCCACCTTTTATCTTCTTTGTTATGGGTGCATATTCAAACTTATCTGTGCTAAAATGTTGTAGCATAAAAGAAGCTAAGCAGCATATGCTCTAATCTCAAGCAGGGTCTTGCAAACCAGGAATAGTGGTCTAACACATGAAACATCAAGAGCTGCTGTTCATAGGGATTGCTTCATTTTTACCCTTGACTTCAACAGAGAAAATGTCCTAGAACTGTTATAACTTCTTTGCTATAATACACGTAAAACATAAATGTGTCCTAACTTACTGTTGTCAGTGATGTTTATATAAATCCTCAGGTTTACAATGGTACATAATTTATTAGTGAAACAAAACTTAATTGCACTTAAACGTTACCCACTGTATGCCTTTTCCCATTCTATTATAAATGCATCTTAGCATGCTCACTGCTTGCAGCTGAAATAATAAATGATTTCATAACTTGAGTTATTTGTGGGATACTAGAAATGGGTTTTCTGTCAGGACAGAGCCATTTTATGAACTTATTCTTGTGTGGGTATTCATTGCTTCCTCTCCTCTTGCAGAATAAGTCTCTAGGCAGTAGTATTTAGCTTTTAAACATTTTGGAGGAACTCATATTGAAATTAGAAGAATATTGAGAGTGGATATCAAGTGATGTTTTTGCCTAAGATTTTAGTTCTAGTAACACTCATTTAATAACACTTCACTAAATACCTTCAAACATGTACCTTACATCTACAGTGTTGTACTCATGTTTGTAATTTTGTTGCTGTCAGTGCTTATAAAGCAGATTTTTCATTCTCTGTCATAAGATTTTACAGTATGAAATGCTACAATAGACTCAATAGGAAAACAAGATTTCTGGTTTAATGGTCCTCATGAAAAACATGGAAATTGTGCCAGTTTTCACAGGATGTATTATCCCTGTACTTAGGTGAAATACAAGATAACACTTGTGCTAAAAGATTTTCAATTTTCTAGATATAGATTTCCTGTGTAGTAGTTTTACAAAATGTATTAACTACTACATAATATATTAAAAACAAGTGACTAACTCTGCTTCTTAAAAATCTATTAAGGCTACAACGCAAAACACACAAAAACTAACAAATTTCAGAATTCAAGAGAGTTACAAAATTCCAACTTGATATGCTAGTATATGGTGACCTTGTTCCTTTCTTCCACTATTTTCTTCTTTTCTCTCTTCTCATATCTTTATTTCTTCTTTATTCAATACTTTCTGTAAAAGGTGGAGTTCTTTTTTCCTCGTGTGTAGTCACACGCATTATTAACTACTTGCTATTCTAAGCCTGCAATTAAGAAAAAAGTTTGCCTAGACTTCTGTATGGCACTATTATCAATTGTGGTATTGTGACAAGTGTTAGTGAATTCATCTTTAAATCAGATCTATTATGGGAGACTGTGTATGAGAGAGAAAAATGTGTGTGATTAGATACAGATACTATCTGCATTTCATACATGAGACTATGTGGTGCAAGGTTAATGCTGTAAGCTTATCTGACACAGAGGGCTCAGTTTGGAAGTGATCTTATTTTTAAAGTGCTTCATATGTTGTGAGAAACTGTTTTTAATTGTAAGGTCAGTGCATACTTGTCATTTCTGCAAATCACTCTGTAGGTATTGGTGCTATCCAGTGTCCATAGCTGTAGTTAGTGCACAGTAAACATGAAGGGCTGTTAAATATTAAAGGAAGGTGGTGTGGTCCTCAGGAGTCTGCTCCTGGTGGATTAATGCAGGGCCTGGGTAACAAGCTGGGACCCAATAAACCCAGTTACAGAGGCAGTGCTGTCAGCGTGGTGCTGTGCTCCTGTGTATGCACCAGCCCAGCTCCGGTGCTATCGCTTGCCTCTGCCTGGCAAGAAGTGAAGACAGAGGCAATCGTGTAGTTAACAACAGGATGTGATCCTGCCTGCTTTTGGCTTTTTAAAAATGTGCTAGATGTGTATGCTCTCAGATAGAGCTTCTGAAATTATAAGCTTTTAAGAAGCTCTATGTGTGGCAGAATTGCTTCTAGGAAGAAGATGATATCAATATTTGCAGAACAGTCCCAAACGGTTTGATGGAGTAACTTGGTTATGAAACCTGAACGCTAGAAAAAGTCTAAATGTGCTTTTAGTTTTGTGAAGAAGGAGTAATGAAAGTTGGGGCTTTGTGATTTAATTTACAATTGTGTAGCATTACAGGCTTCAGCAGGGTTTCTACTTCTACCCCCGTAACTTTCTCATTGCTTAAATCTGATCCTGTTTCTTCAGCTCCCAGTACCGATCTGTGCCCCTTCTTATGGTTTTCTCCAATGTCCTTTGCCAAAACATCTGTATTTTTCCATGGTACTCGTCATTCTCTCCAGACCTGTTTCTCTTCCAAGCTGTCCTAGACATCTTTTCTCACTCACATTTTTTTGCTTTTCTGAGCTTGACTAATATCTTTCTCTGTCCTTCCTTTTACTTCTCTGCGCTGCTCTGGTGTCAAGAGCAAAGGCAAAGTACACTGACTCCTCTCTGCTACTTCTTACTCCTGAAGCAGTAACGTTTTGGGACAAACTGAAGAAGGAAAAATAATTGGCCTCAACACCCAGCAGCATGGGCAATAGCATTCAAAATCTTTAAAGGGTGGTCAGGCAAGTGAAAAGGTTATTAGAATGCAACAATTTGAGTAACTTTAATGGTAGATCTCATCCTTTGACCTGAACAAACTCTTTGGCTTGAAATACACATATGTAGCTAACAATCTTGTTTATCCTATCCTTTGGGCCATTTTAAGAAGGGTTAGGACTATATTGCTCTAGGAATGTGAGTCCGCAAGCTATTCATATCTGTATGACACATTGTCATACACAGACTATTTTTTTTAACAATTGCTATGATAATATGATACGATTTATGCTATAGATGCTTTAGTTGAAACACAGGATTAAATTTAATGTATTTCAGTGCTAATTAAAGTCTTGCACTAGAGGTGGTAGCAGACAGTGAGTGTCCTGGGTAAGTTGCCTCCATACTCTTTACCCGTTTTCCCTGGAACTTGCACAAAAAAACCCCTCTGATCCCACAATCTGTACCATCAGTTATTAGTAACAGTACTGCACAGAAAAATGACCTTTTCCTTTACTGAATTGATATACGTTTGAATTTCTACCTGCTGGTGATTGTCAATTTATTTTCAATCTTCTAACATTGCTTTCTGAGGATCTCCCCTTCTAATTCTTAACTGAAGTGGTAGAGATGGTCACTTCAGTTCCTATTTGTCACTAATGTAAATTTATATTACTGTTGCATTAATCTCACTAGCAACATATAACTTACAGAAATGTCATGATGGTCCACAAATGTATATGCAACATACCAGGGTTTTTGCTAGTTGTCAACTACACAATAACTTTTAGCTTACCAAACTGGCAAAAATTAGTTATTCAGAGCCACCGTGAAATGTGGTGTTATAGACTACACTGCCTCAGTTTTTGCTAGCTGTATATCTTACTTTTTCAACAGCTACACACAGAGATAAACTTGGTACATTGTGACAGCTAGTGGGAAACAAAAGGTATTATCTTTTCTTAGAAGTAACCATGACAAGACCTGATAGCAGAGGGCAGCTCCAACAATGTCATTAATAACATATTAAGGCCAGAAAGATACATTATCTCATACAAACTGTAAAACTTCAGGTAAATTCTAGTTTGAATTAAACTGCATCTTAATTTAATAACTATGATGATGGAGAATCTACTGCAATTAATACAGCTTTCTAACAATACTCATCATAAAAAAATCTGTAAATCGTGCCTGTGACAGAATAGTGTCTAATTCATTGGTGATGAAGTGAAGTCTTTGTTACCATTCCTTGTTGAGCTTTGCAGAATTAAACTTTCTCCCACCACATGTAAAGATTTTGACCAAAAAAAATGGTAGACCTTCTTTTGGCCAAAGTGACTGTGCTTTGTTGTAAAATATTCAGCAGCTTCACTCTTTTGCAGGCTCACAGATATTTAAGTCATGACAGCCAAATTTTTTTTTGCTGAGCAGAAAAATTGCCAGATAATTAGTCTGATCAGATAATTATTCTAACAATTCTTATTCTATTCCTGGTCACTACTAAAAAAATTAATAAATCTGAATTGACATAAGTGAGTACTTTGAATGCTCGTAAACAAGTATGGTGTCAGGAACAAATGGAAGACCTATGCCTGCAAATAAGGCAAAGGAACCACTACAATCTTTTCTGAAGTAGGGACAAGCCTCTAGAAGGTATCGGAAGGGCAGTGTCAGAGCCAAGAGGAGATTTTGCTATTAAGTGTCTCCTTGGAAGGGAGAGTAGCGATAAGGGGGATGAGAGGGAGGAGTTGTCTGATTTTTCTAATTGCTTTCTTGAAACAGAACTTTTTGCTGTAATGTATCAAGTAGGCTCTCAACTTTGAATATCTTCTATCATATAACAAGTATCATGATCTACGTTCTGCAGGAAATTATTTGATTTTAGTGAAACAATATTTTGACCTGAAATAACATTGTTCCGGAAGCTTGTGGGATAGGAAATGGTAACCCCATGTGGTAATGGTTCTTGGAACCATGCTTGAGTGAGACAAAAATAGGTTTGGCAGCTGCTATATTCCTCCAGCAAGATTGTGCTTTAATGAGGACAAAGGGGACTGTGCGGGCAGGGAGAAGGATGATGTGGCATGGGTTTTACCTAATGAGTGCAGGCTTGTTACACTGGGCAGAGGGGCAGCTTTTCTGCTTTCTGAGGGCTGTTGTGAAGGGTTGGAGCAGGAGAGGAGACTTTCTCCATGGCAAAACCAGTTCAAGACTCGTTATAGTAGTTCATTCCAGATACATTGCTCTATCAGTTCAGCTGTGGTATGGAAAACTGGGGCTTTTCCTCTCCCTTCTTCCATGCAACTTCCCTCCCTCTGTTTTGTACTGTGAAGAACAGGATCGTTTTGCTCTCTTTCTTTTTACATTGTCTCAGTGGCCCTCGGTGTTCTCACCCCACGACCACACTCCTGCACAACATTTCTAAGACCTGGACACTCCTCTGTCCTTTGTGTTTCACATCTCCACTACTTAAACATCCTTCTGTTTGTCCCCAACACCTGCAGAATATTCCTTGATTATACCCAACTCTGCTGCTGCTTGCTATGCTGCCAGTGTTCCTAGTTTCTGTCCACCTTCCTTTCCCTGGCTCCCTTCCAGTATCACACCAATCATAAACTAATCATCTCCCCACTTTTCATCACATTCATTAATGACAGTCTGCCGCCTCTGCTGGTTTTCCTATGACTTGAGAGACAACAGTACTTCAAAAACTGAAGAACAACGTGAGAAGAGCTTGTGGGCAGAAGAAAAATCCCAGTGAAGCAGACTACTGTGAGGAATGAGAGAGGATGAAGAGATTACTGCCACAAGGCAGAGTGTGATTTAGAAACTGTGATACTGAGGGCCAAGGAATAAAGAGGAGCAAGATATACTTTCATGGCTGGCTTAAAGGATCTAAGTCAATGCTGCTCTGCTGTAAAGGGATAGTAATGCATTTGCCTTTAAAGGCTCTCCTACCCCTCTTGTGTTGTCAGCAGCTTTTGCCCAATGTGGATTGAGTTGGGTCAGTTTGGTTCAGCAACAATGAGCTCCCAAGGCAGGGGTAAAGAAGGGTTAGCACATATTTTTTTCTCCTGGCAGTTTGGCCTTAGATTGGTTTAAAACTACCAAAACACCATCCCTTTAGAAAGGTGAATTTAGGGTTCTGAGGAAAATAGAGGTAGAAGAGTGCCTGAAGCAGAGACACTCCATGTGGGAGGGAACTCTGACATTTTACTGCATCTTAATACCTCTGGAAGAAAGGGGAAAAAATATCATCCTATTTGTACTGACTGGGCAACTAAACAAATTAGTCCAAAAATCTGAAACAGTTGTCAACTTCAATTTTGTGCATGACTTCAATCAAAGTGGGAAATTATTTTACTGCCACTTTGACCGCCTTTCTTCTCTGCCTCCTCTTCCCTCATTTCATCCATTCGTTGTGCCCATTCATTCCTGAATATGTTTTTCTCTGTTTCTTGTAAGAGTAGTGATCCTTTAGTGTATGATTATGAAATGCTGAAGATAACAGGACCTTGATCTCTGCCTGAGGCCTCTGTCTGTCTGTAGTGACAATTCCAGTGAGTCAGAGTCTGTCTGGACAAGGCTATCTCTGCAACCAGAGCCCCGTTAATGAAAGATACAAAAATAAATCATGCTCACCAAGGACCTACCTTAAGCTGAAACAAGACCACTTCCAAATGAAGCATTCATTTAGGCATATGGCTACTGTGAACTTTTCTGAGTGCTGGTTAAATTAATAACATTTTAATGAAGCTCAAAAAAAAACCCCCAAACCCCACCAAAAACACTTGAGGGAGGTTTCCAAGCAAGGATAGATTTCTTCAAACTTCTTTGGATTTCTCAAACCAAGGGGAATTTTGGGGTGACAAGTTGACTAGTTGCTGTTCTGTGCTGCCAACAAGTTTAACACCTCAGAATAATTAATTGTCTATGAGGTGCCACAGATTATGTTGCTTTGATGTGTGCTCATGGCATTTCTTGGAGCTCTGGGCAGATTTGGCCCTGATGGGTCTGGCAGTTTGTAACTTTTTTTCCTCTCTTGCATTCGTTTCCTCATTAATGGTAGGAGCAGAGGTGATTATTTGGTAGTTTCTGTGAGTTCTAATTATCTTGGAAAAAAGACTCTGATCTATTCAGTTATGTTTGCATAATGGTGAGGAGTGGGGGGTTATGCCCAAGAGACCTGGAACCTGCCAGGATGTTCAGCTCAGGCACAGTGAGAATCATCCCTGTCCTGGAGGGCTTTGTCCTATGCCCGATATAGTGCCATGTATAAAGTAAGGCTTCTTCCTTCTCATAAGTGTGTTAAAATAGATTGAATCTTTAAGTGTATTCAATTTCCTTAAATGTCATTCAAGAAGCGTAAAATGCCTATTTATAAACATATGATTTCGGTAGTAATTTTACAGAGAAAAGTCTTACTGAATTGTACCTGATTCCATTTGGCTGCACCTTTTGATTTTCTGAATGGACTAGTATGCTTGAATGGCAGCGCTAGAGAAATAACCTTGATGACAGTTAAGACGAGTGCTCAGGATGTGCTCCTTGCTAGTTTTAACTTGTCTGTAAAGCAGCAAAGGATGAATAACAGAAAAAAACATTAATTGGATATTACAAAAAGTCAAAAGGTATAAAAACCTAATGATAAACTTTTACAAGTAAAAGTTAGAATCAAGTGATGAAGTTACGATTTTGCTGAGCAAGATGCATTTGTTTTCGCCTAGCCCTCTTCTGCGTTCTTTACTTTTGCATTATGTTCTAGAACCTCTCCATGTAACAATATTTTAATGCTACTTGTCTTTTTCTTGACAAGAAAAAGAAAAATAATCAGTAGACAGGACAACTGCCTTCAGAAGTGATTTTAATACAGCAAGGAATTGAGAGCAGTGGTATTTTAATGGGACTAAAAAGATCTGTGGGTACTTTGTCTAGAATATTGAGGTACTGTGCTTGCAAAGTGGTGTTCTTTTTTTCTGGAAGCAGAAGCTGGTGTTTCTGAGATAGTTTTGTTGTAAAAGCAATTGCAAATAAAGTTTGTGGTCCTACAAAATAAAATTGGCTGTAATATATTCAGTTTCTTAACCTGTCAAGTAAATGAGACTGATATCAATAAGACTGCTCATGGTGCAAGTTACATACTTGATGGAAATAAAAGTGGCAGGTTCTGGTCCTACAAAGGTAATGAAATTTTGAAGAAAAAACACACAATATGATTTATGGACATTTTGTCTTTAATTGACCTAAATATAACCATTTAAAAACTTCTAAGTAAAAACACTAGCTCAGAATGCAAAGTATTAAAAAATTGCCTATTTACGACAAAACCATGACATATTAAGATTGTTTGTGGTTTTTTTTTTTTGTTCCTAGCAGAGCCTTAAATGATATTTCCAGAAGAAAACTGGAGAGGCTACTTAAACCTATTAGTTAATGGTTGTTCACACTCTTACCTGCATTCTCCTGACAGTATATTTGTGTTATTTGTTTTAGAAAAGCGTGTATCTCTTGACTGGAGAGCAGGAGCACCCAACTTTTCTTCTTTACGTATAAATTTGTTGCAATAAACTGAAATTCTCTAGTGACTACCTGATGTCTGGACCAGGAAAATAAGTGTTAATGTTGTCTTACTGCCTTGGGGAAAGTAGTGGTTTAAAATTTGCATTCCTTTCTCTCTTTCCATTTTTAGCATTACGTTTCACCGAGATAATATTCTTTTCTGTCTGCCTTTTGAAGAGCTTACTGAAACTTCAGAGAATCTCAAAGCATCAGAAAAATACTTTTTTGTGATTCCTTTTGTTTATTTATAAAAGATTACTTAATGGAATTCATTCTTTCCAACTTGCACCCTTATTTAAAAGTCGAAATCCAGTTGCCAAGCAAAACAAGCACAGCAGGGTAAGTTGCTGTAGAAAAACAAGGCATCAATATGTAATTTCATTGAACTGACAAAGTGAAATCATAATATTAACCTAATAATAGTTTCACAGAAAGCCAATCATAACATTATTTAAATATTGTAATAGGCTTTGAATCACAAGAAGCCTTATAAGATGAATTACTTTGTTTTTCCAAGGGGAAGCATGTTTTCTTCTTCACTTATGGTTGTTAGTGATTTATAAATCAAACAGCTTGTAGTGAAGTAGGCAAGGCAATTGATTTTGTCCTAAGTATTCTGCAATATCCTTGGCTGCCTGATGCAATGGGAGTCTTGAATGCTGTGGGAAATGGTGTTCTGCAGAGGTCCCTGCCTGCTCCTCCTGGTCTCCAGGAGTCTCTGAATGGCCTGGAAACTGGCATGGGAGTGGGAGGCTTTATACCTGCACAAATGCTTTTGGTCTTACAGTGCTATGCCTGTAAAAGTACACCAAGGTTTCAGGCTGATCTCAAAATATTTTATTTTTTTTCTAAGTAAAATTGCCATAGAGAAGGGATAGTTCAGCAGAATGAAAACTCTGCTGTTCGTTGCATTGCAACAGACAAAAGTGAACATGCAAGTAGCAAACCTGTTTTGCCTGTTTACAGATATTACAGATATTTTCTTCCTGACCCAAATTACAATACCAAAACTGTTATAAATGGATCTGTCAAAACCTGGCAGAAAAACTCCCCAAAATGGAGATTTGGGCTGCAATGGAGAACTCTTTTTTTCGTTTTCCTTATAATTGGGAAGCTAAGTAAAATGTTTAGTTCTTCTAACTTGTAATGGATTAATAGAACGTTGAGCAAAAGTAAACAGGAACTTAAACCTTTGTTGTGTTTTTGGATAGTTTGAGGAGTACAGCTTGGGTTTTGTTTTCAGTAGCTTTTCAAATGCTGACCTGGAGAAAACTTGTGTTCAGAGCTGTAAAGTGGGGTTTGTATTCTTAGAAGATAACCTACTTTTTTATGGTTATATCCATACATAAACAACACACTATATCTCTCTGTGAATCTGTGTAAAAGGATGTTTAAGTCACTCTAGTGGCACTGTGAATTATCAAGGTTCAAGCTCTGCAAAGTCTTTGAGATGATGAGCAGTGTTTTGCATAATTAAGCCCGTCCCTGTGCACTGAATGTGAGCACTAGTTGGTGGAACTTCAGTGGTTTTCCTCTGAAGTGTAATTGTCTATATTTACTTCAGCATAAGTATGCAGCCCTGAACAGTCTTCCAGAAATGGTGACGCCAAGTGCTACACTGCTGAAGGTATTTTCTTCAGCTGGAGGGTCTTTAGGGACCAAATAAGTCAGCTCTGGATGTGAAGCTGCTGTGTTGTCCTCCCCATCACAGACAGCTCAGGCAGCTGGTGTACTGGTGCAGTGGAAGTCTGTTTTCCACAAGATAAAGGTATTTACAGGAAAATTATCATCTGTGAACTTTTCACGTGGGTGAAAAGACATTATCTTATCGACAAATTCTTTCATTTTTTAAGGCACTAGGATTTAAAGAATGTGTCTTTTCTCACAAAAGTACATAGCACTGCTTTATGTGCAAAATCTAGCAAACCCAAATATTTACTCTCTTATTTCCGTCCCTGCTTAGCTGGTTGAGGAACGTGTAAAGAACCACATCTTTTATGTTTATGTCCTGGCAGCAGAATTGATGGAGCATGGTGTCTTCTGGGAGTCAAGGTGATCTCATGTCCTCATACATTGGCTTTCTGGGATTAACAGTGTCATTGGGAACTTGTCACCGTAGCCCAGATAAAACTTGGCTGTTCACCGGGAGATTTAACATTCAAGATGGAAACATTTGGGTTAAAAGAATAACCAGAAACTAATACTTGAGAGGTTGTGCAGGTTCTTCTGCTAATCAAAGCACTAATGCCTTTCATATTATGCAAATCCCATTGTATTACATGTGTATAAACTGTACAAATATTGTAATTCCCTAAGTAATGGAAATAATGTGATTTAGCAAGGAAGAGGTGTTTCTTAAAGCGATAAGGGACCAGAATAAATGAACATATCAGAAGTCTTAAATTACTCTTCATTGTCAAGTTAGAACCTAATGTTTAATGATTTTTTGATTACTATAGTAATATGAAGTTGTGTTCATCTCCCTTTCTGCTGTACCTTAATAATGTGCTACTTGATGAGACTTTCAGCTGTTATGTGTTGTCAGCTCTCTGCAAGGCTGACACAACACAAAGTATGTGAGTTGAAACGGTTTCCTCAATGTTTCTTTGCATTGCAGTGTAAGAAAGGAGGATAGGATCATTTCTGTAATGTTTATAGTGGCAGGCACACAATTTGCAGTTGAAAACACTCCCATGTTTTTATGAACTTAAAACTTTGTTGGTGAAAAAAAATTTTTTTCCCATGACTAGATTAATTTATAGGTGATTTTAAATACACATATTTGTTATTGCAAATTACTGGTACCAGAGAGAGAAGACATTATCTTATCAGAAAAAATAGATGAGCTGTGAAAAAAAAAAAATTACTGAGCTCTTCAAATATGAGTACATGTTTCCCTTGAAGCTACTGTGCTGTAGCACTTGACAAAGGGTTGACAGCCCAAAATGTTCAGTTGACAAATCTTTCCCTTCTCTCCCTGACCCTTCCTTTCATGATCACTTCGCAGAGTTCAGACCTTGGCAAGCTGCAGCACCAATAAATACTGGGTTATGTAGCTGAAGGTTAAACAGGCAGCATAACAGGCACCAAATATGAAATGCAGACTGTCAGGCAGATGACCCACTGTCCAGGCATGCTTTATTTCAAAGTACAGAAAAAAGCATGGAACTTGGTTTGGTTATGAGTTTTTTGGGTTATTCCTTTCCAAAGATAATAAAAAAATTCCAAACCTAGAAAACAAGTATGGTCCTAGCCCAGACCATCAAAACTGCTCTCAAATATATACAAATATGTATGTTATATGATGGTGGTTTTTTTTTCTTTTGATTGGGTTTTTTTTGTATTAAATGTATCGACTATTAACAGAATTATATTACCCTTTGGGTCACACCACAACAAAATGTGCTCACATGTGACTGGTGTCTATTTGGTTTCTCCCTTCAGATGAATTAGTGCTATAGATCGAGGTGCAGGGACACTAGAAGTAGTTAAAATTCTTCCATTGTAATTCTATGATTACACCTTTAGAAGAGAGAGAAAAATGGCTTTTCTGGACTACATTCATCTCTTTTGTAGAAGATATGGTCACTTCACAACGCATCACTTTCACTAATGAACATAGGGTGAATCGGTCTATAAAGACTTTTCATGGGGTCTTTTTGATAAGAGGAAAAAGTTGTTTTTGCAATGAGAATTTAATGTTTTTGGTTTGGCATGTATCTGGATATTAAAAGGTCATGCTATGTAGAAAAGCTAATATTTAATTTTTTTAATTTAATGCAGTTTATGAAAGTGTTTAATTTCTTGCTTTAAATTCATTGATTGTATGTGACATAAAGTCACCAGCTGTGCTAAATTAAAAAGAACTTCTGAAGAATTATGTTACTTTAGAAGCTTGTATTGTCTTTAGAAGCATAAGCTTCTCTCTTTTTGTCCTGCTAACTAGAGGAGATTTGCAAGAATTCAGTTTACTGTTGAAGTGTGGAGCATCATGCCTCTGGAAATTACCAGTCATTTGTTTGGGGGAATTTTGTTGTTGTTTTTTTCCCCGTTTGTGGTTTGATTTCTTTTTTCTTATTCCTCGGCACCTTCATAGTTAGTAGCTCAGCATGAGTAAACTTAAGCAACTCATAGAATCATAGAAGGAAAAGAAATTTTACAAGCAATTGGCTGAAACCTCACAAAGATTTTAAAGTTATGTGGAATATAAATTCAAACAGCAGTAAACTGAAATTGTCCATTGCAAACAAAATGCCTCTTCCTTAGCAGCAAGTGTGTTTTGCCCCATGCAGTATGTCAACTGATTTCTGTAGAGGGGTGAGGGAGAAGCAGAGTTTACTTACTGACAGCTTAAATAATTAACATTTGACATTTATGAGATTAAATATGTTAAGGAAATGTGAATTACTGTGCAGAAAAACACATCAATGATTGTGAAATGGTTAGAGGCACACCTAATGGCACATATATGCAATTCAAAATTTGAGGAAATTCTCCAATATAGAAGACTATACAGAAAAAATGTTTTAGTTTTAAATTCTATTCATTTTTTTTTTATACAACCACTACAAAAAAGCTCTCATAATCTTCTATCTTCTCACAAATGACACTAAGCCTCAGGACAGGTCAGTGGACTGGGCTAGTCAGGTGCAATCAGAGCAGCTGTTTTCTGTGGGCTAGAAAAACCGTGGTATATTATCTTGGCTTAAACCTTTGCAGGACTAACGATTTCAGTGTGAAGTCTGCATGTGACTGCTTTTATGTGATGGGCAAGGAAGGAAGTTTGCTTTAACTAAATTCAGACTAAAGTTCTCTCCAGTCAATGAATTCAGAGGGTAATTCAGAGGAGGTCTGTGCTTTTAGGGCTTTGTCCTCCTATGGAGGAAATCCTCCTACTATGGACTTGGGAGGAGTCAGGAAAGAAAAGCCACCAAGTTTGCTAGGTGGTTTCATCTTCAGAGACAAATTTCTCTAGCTCTTGAGTGTTTTCTAAAGGGTATCAGAATGTTTCTGAGGAGCTGCTAGGATCTGGTCACACATAACCTAACACTTGAGGAAAACTTACAAGCAGGAAGGAAAATACCATTACCCTAAATTTATGAAGAGTGGCAAATGGCCAGTCCTCAGATATAACTGTGCTGCAGATTTGTATTCTTTGCAAGTGTGCTAATTAGTAGCCAGATTCGTCTGTCTGCATCCTAGATATTAATTGCCTACTCGAACAGCAAGTCTGCTGTGAGCATATAGGGAGTTATAGCTTTGTATTGGATTGTTGGACAGTCTTCACGCTGAGGAAGGAACAATTATTTTAGAAAACCTAAAAAAAAAGACTGATTTTTCTCTAGGTCATTCTGAATGTACCCTTAGAGATACTGGCCAAGTAAGAGATACTTGGTATATCTCAGCAATTTACTGGTCTGTGTACATGACAGAATCTGCACAAAGAAGCACTTGAAATTTAAAACCCCCCAGACTATAGTAGTTTACACACTTGAGACATGCAATCGTTTCTCTGCTTATCATCTTCAATCAGAAATGTTTTAGACTGTTACTAGCTACTAAAATTCATTTTCAGCATGCTTTCATGAATGAGGATATTGTTGCTGGCAAGGCTGCTGAGAAACTCCACTAAAAATAACTGGAAATTACCTGTCTTGGTTAGTCCTACCTCTCTTAATTTTTGAGCATAAGGACAGTTTCAAATGTAACCATTTGTTAACAGCTTTGCTTTTTGCCTAGGGTGGAATTCAATGGGGAAAAGAAATCTGAGTGTCCATAACAATGAGACCTAGAGGAGATTTATTCTGCATTTGAAAAAAAACCCCACCTTTAAAAACAGATGTGGTTTGCTTCCTCAACCCCATTATGAACTATTTTTGCATTTGTTCCATGCAAGGTGACCCAAGTTGGTGTGTAGAACCAAAACAGACATTTGTGTCCTTAGCCAGCTAAATGCATTTCACTCTTCCAGGAGAAATCTTGTTTGTAGTTTTTCATTAATCTTTCAGGACTTGTTGGTGTTTTTTGTTTCCCTTTAAAAAAGTTATTTTCTCCAGTCTCTGGATTTTGAACTGTTAGACAGGGATGGCTTGTAGCTTTAGATTTGTGATTAATTATCTGCTATATCTCCTTTGCAGTTTAACACCAAGTTATTCAATATCATCGTTAATTTGCTAATTTTATTATACCGATTTCAGCTGTGACTTTATTTGAAGATAATTCTGAAATATTTCCTACCAGATTAGTAGAAATGGAGAGTAGTTCATGCTAATCCAGTTTAGGCAGAATTTCTTGAATGTTAATATCTGCATTATTGTACGTTACTGAGAAGGTACTGAGAAGATTGTTTTAGGTGACCAACTGACACTGACTCGGCTCTAAAATCTCAGAGTTAGTGATAGCCTGCTGGATACTCCAACCTTGTATCATGCCTCACATGCAGGAGAAAGCAAGCTCTGCCTATGCCCTGGTGTCGGGGCAGGTGGAGCCATGTGGGATGCGGAATAAGGTGTGGGCAAGGGCACCTGCCCGGTGGGGCCGGCTCTCTTCTGCTCCAGAGCGTGCATGGCTTTCTTGTGCATACACCAAGGTGCAAGTTGTGCTTGGTTTTTCGAGCTAAACTAGATGTGTTAAAGCAACAAAAACATCAAAGAAATCAGTGGCCTACATTCAGGGTCCTCAAAGCTAACTTGCTCCAAATTCTTTGGTTCCCAGGTGTGAAAACCTGCTCTTGCAAAAGATGGTGGGGCTCTTGCCATTGACGTTTTCTTGTCAGACAGGGATTTCCTTTGAAATACTTCCCAGCTGCTTTAAACAGGGTAGTGCTTATTGATTGCATCTGTGTAAGACAGGTGTTTTTGTTTTCTCTTCCCACCTTTCCCCTAGGAGAGCTTTATTTCATATATGAAAGTATCAACAGGAGCAAGAAAAAGGAAGCGAGACAGGGAATTCCTCTGGAAGATTAAGTAGTTACTTATGCAATTTAAATTAGATTTGTAATAAATTTGTACAGGAAATGAATTAGGATGGCTAGCTTTTATGGGAAAGGGATTGATTTTCATAGTGCTTTTTATTATTCGTTTCACTCATAGTTTTTATCTATCTTTTTTTTTAATCTACACAGGATTAGTTTTTAATTAATTCAAACTCTGCATAGATTGATTAGTGACTTTTAATCTTTAGTCTCTCCTCCCCTTCCATCTGAGGCTTGCTTGTTAGTTTTGATTTTTGTATATAATTACTCAGAGGCAAGAGTATAAGCCATAAAAAAATGTTACTTTTCTGCTTTTCTGTGTTGTCTAAATATATTGGGCTTTCATGCATTCATTACTGAAAAATGCTGCCCCCCAATCCATTCCAGTACTCGCTAAATGCTCATACTATTACTCTTAGTGGCAAAACCCTGTTTATAGGTGTAGGATATTATTAGTGCCTTGGTGCTAGGTGGAGTATTGGATTACTTTGAGGAAGCAGCCTTATTGTTCACTGAAGAAGTGTATCAATCACCTTGAAACTACAGAGCAATTGCCTCAGGACTGTAATAACAGTGGCTGTCCAGGCAGGCTTTCTCAATAATGTTATACCATAATACTGCTGATGTGGTTAACCAGTCCTACTTGTCCTCACCATGCCGGGGATGAGTGGCGCAAACCCCTTGGCTCTGTTTGAAGCACTGCTGCTTGCCCTGTGGCTATACAGATCGTGGCCACAGTGCTCTTCTGTGAGCTGTGTGCCTGGTGAAGCTGCTGCTTTCATCATGAGCACCTTGGTTTGTGTTTTGGGATTCCCACTGCCTGCTGGGTGGGAGTGCAGGCTGATCTCCTCCCATCCACCTTCTGGTGTCCTCAAGGTTTTCACCCACGTTCATGAAATCACAGAATGGTTCAGGTTGGAAATGACCTTAAAGATATTCTAGTTCCGACTCGCCTGCCATGGACAGGGACACCTCCCACTGGATCAGATCAAAGCCCCATCCAACTTGGCCTTGATTTATGTTCCTAGATATTTAACTTAGATAAATTCCTACAGGACTGCTTTAATTTAGATAAATAAATTTGACCTTATCTGCCATCACATCTGACACAAGAATGCTCTAATATGTCTGAATCTGGGGTATTAGTGCTGGTTTGCCCAAGGCTTGAGCAAAAGGTCAAATGTCTTTGGAGAATTGCTGAGCTATTTATCCCATACATGTCAGGATTTGGGCCACAGGCAATCATCTGGATTTCCAGTTGACCAAGGGTGAACATGGATTTGTTGGAAGGAAGGGGACAAGCTCATCTGGGTGGTAACGCCCAATGTTTTAATGTCCTTTTTTTCTACTTGTTGTAGAGCAACTTTGACGCCTCAAGGAAAGATTGTATAATGTCTGCTTTGATATTCTGTGTTATAGCTGATGTGTGCTAGCTAGTCTGGGGTATTCATTGGTTTCAGTAAAAAAGAAACAAACAAAAAACCACAACAGAACCACCACAGAAAAAAACCCACTAAACAAAAAAACCCCAAACAAAGCGGTTCAAAAGAATATACTGCTTGGCAGTATCCTTTCAGCTACCACTGCAGATTACAAAACTGGAAGCTACTGTGATCATTGAGTTTAGGTTTCTGCATAATGGCCTTTATTTACATCCAGTAGGCCTGTATGCTGCATTGAAAATTGGAGTTGAGCTCAGGCTCATCTACTCAGTTGATTAGAGCAGAACATAATTCTGTGACAATAACACCAGCCAGGTCATCCAGAAAAAAAAAGAATTAACCAGGTAATGGCATGTGTCATTTTTGCTGTTTATTTAATTCTCACTTTCTCCCATGAGTGACCCTGTAATTTCCCTGCAGCATTTTAAGGTATTTTAAAAGAAAAATAAAAATTGTTTTTGAACACACACAGAAATGTAGAGCAGCTTTGGTAAAGCAAATTGTAAGTGTAGCACTAAGAAGTTAAGGGTTAAATTTTTTCTTTGAACATGCAACATGTTCCTTCAAAGTTATCCTGCTCTCCCTGTGAGTACAGCACCCCTATTGACATCAATTGGAGTTTAATATGAGCAGATACTGTAGAATAGTCTTCAAGGGAACCTGTGTGATGATCAGAGGAGAGAATTTAACTCTTATTACTTAGCAACTGAGAAAATAAAAATTATATATTGGAAATTCCATTTGTATTCACAGCCGGCAAGAGCAGTGTTACAGGTACTCTATGGCCTCATTCCGCTTCTACTGAGATCCAACTATCCAATTTTAAATGGGGGCTTAAAATATCAAAAAAAGCCACAGGAAATGGCAGGAGTAGGGAGGCTGGTGTGGCTATGGTGTGAAACAGATGTTATCCTATAGGAAGAGAATCTAATTATGTCTCGCAGACAGGAGGAAGCCCTGAAGTCTGCATGTCTGCCCTCTTACATCTGATGCTTTAAAAGCCAGTGGGGGCAATATTACCTCAATAAATTTATCCCAGCAGACTTTATACTAGATCAGACTTCATTAATCTGAGTTACTCAAACTTTCCAAGAGATCTAGCATAAAAGTATAAAGCCAGCAGAAATGCAGTGTATGCCCTGTCTGGTTGGGTAGAAATTCTGCGTGGTACAGGTCAGACTCGGCACCACACAGGTGGGAAGCAGCCACATGCATCCTTTACAGACTAGTAGTAGAGGAAACATCATCACTGAAATTCATGCAAAACTTAAACTGTGCCAAGTCTTACAAAAGGATAGCCTTGTAGTGGACCTGCCGCCGAAAGTCATCGGGACAAGGTGTATTTGTCTGCAGACTTCACGCAGCTTGGAGCGAGGTTGTGTTTAGTTAATGCTGGAAATTGCAGTCTTGCATTTAAATCCTTGATCTGCTGAGCTGCAGTGAGCCTCCTGGGGTAGAGAGGAGCCTGTTCTCACATCACTAAATGCTTTTAATGATGGTGTTTGGCCCAGGCATTGTTCACGTATTTGAAGTGCAAAAATAGTAGTTGCCCAGTGAGTGAATCATGGAAAATCATAGTGTGAGTGTTGTGTGTGACATGTCTCAAGAGCCTACAGCTGGACTAATTAGTGCTGACGAGACAGTTTGCCTCACCCCATGCTAACTGCAGCCTTGTGGTTGTCATATTGAGTTGCCAGTGGAAAGCAGGAAAATAAACCTTTCAGGGATGCGATCTTGGTGAAAAACTTCGAATGTTTTCATCACTTACATTCAGGAAGACTCTGCCCTCACGTGCTGGCAACCTCCCTCTGGTTGCTACTGCACAGAATGGAAGTGGAACTGTATGTTGGTTTTTTTTGTCATAGAGCTTTAGCATGTTTTAATACTGGACAGTAATACAAGTTTCCTTGCAAAATAAGAGGGAAAACAAATGTTGTCTCAGCTGTTGCTGGAGGTTATAGTCAAAACATTATTTCTTTATGATTTGGTAGAAACAAAGCTGGCAAAATATTGATATGCAAGTTGCTATATATCTTTTTTTTTTGTCATTATTCATAACCATCCCCTCCCATAATGCTGAATTTCCTCTAGTGCCATCTGCCACTCTTCTCTGTGATTAAAAAATAATTAAAAAAATAGAAATTAGTCACAAGATTATGTACAGCATCTGTGTGTCCAGTTGCTGTGATAGAAATATCATTGTTATTAGTTTTGATGGCAAAATCCCACAATAGGTAGAAGTAAAGAGTAACCTTCCTCCCATCATATAGCAGTGGAGAGCTGGATAAATCAATGTAAGATACAGCTGTATGTAAAATACATATCAACAAACATGGATATTTAAGAACTTCTATATGGTTCAGTACTTCCTTTAAGACAGAGAGAAAAGACTCTTTTTTTCTTTGTTTGAGAATAGCACCTTTAAAAAAGCCTGTAGGATCTTTCAATGCAGTCCTTTAATAGCACTGACAGAACTGACATGGAAAGATAGTGGTAGTACTGCCTCTGTTTATATGTGAATGTAAGCATTATTTGATAACTTTTTTTTTAGACTAGATTCAAATAATTGAGTAACCAGTCCTATAGAGCAGATCCTTCATAACTTTTAGTAGTGTAAACGTATTCTATAATTTTCTAAGAAAAATAGAAATATATAAGTGTCTACTTCAGTAAAAAACATGCTGTTTACAGATGTTTTTCATATATTTCCTTTAGTGGTTGATCTCTTATGAATAAAATTCAACTTGACAAAAATGTTTGTTTATCAAAATTACTTTTAAAATATTTTAATGTGAACTCTTGCTATTGACGTAAGAATTTTGTTGTGTCTCTTCAGCCTCTGATTAAATTCTGCTGTGAATAAAAATGGATGGTCATGCTTAAAGATATCCAGACCCGTAATTTTTGAAGGTGGTTAAAACCAGATGTGCAATTGCTCCTACTGTAATAAAGCAAGCAATACAGATCTCAGAATTAGCAGATATAAGAATCAAGGCCATAAAACTCTCACTGATGCCCTCAATACCTCATGGATTAAATCAAAATACTTAGCTCTGAGTCTCTCATAATTTCTTCTGTATCTTTTGGCTAAAGTCAAATGCCATAACAAATTGTGTTGTTTTTTTCTTGTAAATAATCTCAGGTTACCAGAGGAGGTTTCTTAGGTTGTACAGAAACTGAAATTCTTTTACCCTTATAATATACATATCTACTATCAAACGAAAGGTACAGAAAATAGGGTCATTCAAAAAACCCTTGGAGTATTGAGTGTGAGACAACTTGTATGTTTAAGTATCTAAAAGTAACATAATAGTGGATGTGGGTTAGTTCTAGAAAGTAGTAGAAATAGCCTTCTTTTGTAGGCCAGGAAAACATTCTTAAAATGTAAAAGGTAAATTAAGGAAGCTTGAGCAAAGGTGAAGTAGCATGATTCATTATCTTAATTAATTTGTGTTGTTAAGTCATAAAGTAACCTAAGCATATTCAGTTTTAAGCATTTACCATAGTCACTAGTGCATATGTATCAAATTGAAACATACTTAAGAAAAAAAAAAATCAGTTCCTTCTGTTTAACATGATTTTTTTTCAAAAATACAAGTTTTTTATCAGATATAAAAATAAACCAAGATTAGTGTTACTCAGATCAGTCATTTATTAGACTCATGACTCCAGAAGAAGTAATCCTGAAAGGTATGCTGAGACACCACCTCAGGTACACCATTTTCTAATAGAGAAACCCAAACTAAGCTCTAGGGAATTAGTGGAGGACATCAAGTCCATAGGAACCTCCCCGACCAAAGTAACTCTGGCTTCAGCAAGTTGGATTCAAGATGTGATGGTGCTTTGGGCTCAAGGGACATGGCTTTCCAGCTCTGGCTAGGAAGTGCTGACTTTACATGAGCGACTGGGAGATATCTCTGGAGAGGAGCTTCCATGGCCACTAATGAGCCACAGAGGGATCTGGGGATCCGGTTGACTGTGATGTGTAACAGGGACAATAATGAGGTCAGGCCTGGGCAGGGGAGTAACTTGTGTTTGCTGCTGGGAGCCCTTGCTGATGTTGGGATATGATGAAAAGTGTTGTTACCATTTACTGTGGTCTTTTGGGGGGATTGTTTCGGGGTTGGTTTTTTTTTTGTCTTATAACTCTGAAGCCTCATTAGCTTCATCATTGCCCTGCAATATCAGCTCAAGCTTCTGAAGTGGGTGCTCAGATTTAGGGATTGAGTGGTTTGCCCCATGCTACTGTCTGAGATGGGGAGGATGATTCTCAGGCCCTTCTTCCTCTTGTAACTGAACTGCAGACTGCTGCTGAACAAAGAGTCTCTTGGCTATGGGGGGTGGAGGGAGAAGTCAGCAATGAAAGCTTCCCTAGAAGCCAAACTGCTTTGTGATTTTAAAACGAAACAAAAACTGTGTTGTTCATCTTTGCATTAGAAACCTGCAGAGACCTGACATCTCTTGGGTAGTGGAAATGTTTATACAGTGTATTTGGGACAGATGTGAGCTTGCTCCAACTCTTGCTCACAGCTGAAAAGAAGGTTTTGGTGCCTCAAGTATCCCTTTGATTAAACTTTATTTACTCACAAAGGCAATTGTTTAGAAGTCTGAATTTTTAGGTTTTGTGGGTTTTTTAGCATAGTAGAAATCTACAATAGGAGATTCTTCCTCTTGCTAACCCTTTCAAGCTTCTTGTAGTGAGCATGTTAACACAAATCTTTTTTTTCAATCAGATAATGCTACCAGGACTACTCTGCCTCTGTGTGGATTTCCTGTTTTTCCTTTCTTTTGACAGTGGTGGGGAATGTTTGGAGGAGAAATTTGAGTTTATTTTTAGAGGATGAGTTGGTTTGGTTAATCTTCTTTGACTGTCTTCTGTGCGTTTCTTCTCTATCCTTTATTATTCCCTTGCACAGCTTCACCAGTTGATACTCCAGCAGTGCACAAGCCTTGTGCCTTCTGTACCAGGCCCTGAGAAAATACTGGTTTTGCTAGTTCTTCGTTTTATAATTCCTATGGTTGAGTCAGGAGGAGGCTTGGGTTTTCCTACACAGGTCCAAGAGTAGATGCATACACCACTAGCTTGAAGAATCGGGATAATAAGGGGTAACCACCAGTACGCTTGATTTTTGTGAAAGCATTTGTGTCTTAGAATGTGAGCTGTTGATCTGCAGCTCTCTGTGCCAGGAATTGTTTGGATTCCCACGTTCATTCTCACATCTTCAGTTTATCTTCAAGCACTGTTGTGTGCACAACAGCTCAAAAACCACAGAAGTATTAACAGCTTTCTACTCAGCACCTGTGCAAAAAAACCTGACAGGCTCTGGGAAACAGCTATTCACTCTTCAGCTAGAAGCAGCGTTTATTTTGACCAAAAAAAATGGCGAACCGAAAAGTTCTTACTATAACATTAAAAAAATCAATATAGACTTAAGTAAAAACCTGGGAATATTGTACCCTTTATAGCAATAGAAAAATGTCATGTTGCCTCTTTAAAGAGCAGAAAACATAAATACTACGAAAGTGCAACGCTTGATGTTAACAGATGTTACAGTTAATTTTAAAAGAAAAAAGAACACTGGGAATAGCTCTGTACAACAGGGAATTATTGCTTTAAAGCTCATGGGCAGCAATTCTTCTATCATGCCTCGAGCCAGAATCCTGACTACCTGCAGCCCCTTCAGTCTTTAATGAGGGACAGGAAGGGGAGAGAAAAAATGGGAGCCTGAGGCAAACTGAAAGGTGCTATACATTTTGCAGCAGGGTTTTACTCCTCAGCCTCAGGTATGAGGCTAGCTGAAGTCTTTTCAAAAAGTCCCTCGACCGATAAGAGGTTGGCCCTGGCATTGCTGGACTAATTGGGGTGTTGTCTGACCATGTGCTATGTAGAAGTTTTTATCTGTCACTTAAATCAGACAAACAAATATAAAAATGGAGCAGTTAAACACCATTTATTGCCCGAAAGGCTGCACATCCTTACAGAATTGGATGAATTATACTAAGGCATCACGGTAGAATTTTCATCTCTGACAGCCTTATTCATACTTTGTTTAGGATACACAGAATATCCTTACAGCCCCTCTGAACCAGAACAGTCCCTGATATGCTGTTTTGTAAAAATTGACTTGCTTCTCTATTTACTGTTTTTGTAATGAAATTTCTATGGTTTTGCACGACTACATAGCAGTAAATGCTTCTCAGCGCACTCTGTCCTGTCAGCATGTAACTGGGATGGAAGCGTTGGTGTGGTTTTGGTGTGTTGGGGTTTTTTTGTTTGGTTTTTTTTTTTTCTTAATGATGTCACAGGTATTCTGGAAAGATACAGCCTGTCTGTGTAGGTCAGGGCTGGGGCAGTGGGTAATGGGGCTTTGGCGCAGCAGGCAGATGTCACACGCCCTGGGATCTCTGTGTTTCCTGTCAATTTGCTTACATGTTGTAGGGGTATTTGAATAATTAGAGGGACAGAAAACAACCCTGTTCTAACCTGATGGTTAGAGGACTTGCTTGTGACAGTCTGATTCAAAGGGAGGGGGAGAAAACAACAACAAAAAAACCCCATACCAACAAAACCCCATGAAATATTCATTGGACCAGAGTGGAAAAGCAGGGTGTCTGGGTGCTTGCGGCCTCTCCCACAGCGGGAGGAGGTGAGCGGAGGCTCAACAAGGGAGAGGCTCATCTTCAGTCCAGGTCACTCCGTACCGGATGCTGCTTTTGGTCACTGACTGTTCAGTGAAAACAGGATCTTTGATTCCTCATGTATCTATGTCTTATTTTCCTTTGGTGGGATGGGATGAATGCTATGATCTAAAATGGAAACAATTTGTTTGTTTGTCAAGAAAAAAAATGAAAGATTTTCCTTTTGGTTCTATCTAAACTGTTAATTTATTTTTTTCCAAATCCAGCTGCACACTAGCAAGCTGATTATTGTTACAGCTCTGTTCAGATAATTTTAATTCAATGTTTATCTGTTTTCACAAACATTTTTGATATCTTTTAGTAAAGTGTTATCTCAATTAACAAAGTGACTTTATTCTTTATATAATCCTATCATGGAGGTATTTGCCATTTTTTTTAATGAACTTGTAAATATTTCTCTAAAAAACCCCACCTTTTAGGTGAAACGCACTCGATAGACTTGAATAGTTGGTGCTTCTGACATGTAACCCTGCCTCTTGAACTGAAGATCATTCTTCCTGTCTAGAGGTTTCTTTTATGCTCGTCAGCAAAGGTGAATCACAGTGTTACATTTCTTCCATGCATTTTCAGCCTCGTAAGACTAAGGTATAAAATAAAAACCAGCACGTACACCCTGCAGTACCTGTGTGGAAGGCTGTCATCTATCACACCTGCCTGTGCCAAGGGTTCATTTGCACTTGAAGGTAACTGTGTGAAGAGTTCTCTTTTGATGAAAATTAGACTTTCTGTCTTTAGAGTTTCTTCTGGTCTAACTCCGAGCAAAACTATTGACTTTCTTTAAGATAACTACCACCACCAGTAACCTGGAGGTAGAGGTTACTCTCCGAGAAGGGAATGGCTGTGGAAGCACTCTCTAACCATTTTATGCAGTTGCTTTTATGGTTCCTGAGACACTCAAGAACTCATTTCCACAAAGCAGATACTGGGTTGTGCTCCTCTGCCCACACTGAAGTGCGGATCTTGTTTAACTCTCAGCAGCAGTGGTGTGTGTTACCTCATGTGAGGCTTGCAGAAGGTCTGGTGTGTGTACACACAGCCTGACATGTTTCGTCATGAACTTAATGGCCATCCTGCAATAGTAAATCTGAATCCACATGCAAGTAGGTGAGGTCATTTGGTTCAGAATAAAATGAGTTCTTTAAAAGGTTTAACTTTGCTCTAGTATATACCTTACACACTGTAGAAGATCAGGTTTTGTCTCTTGATAACAGGCGCTTCGATTAGAATAGAAATGGCGTTCCTGGCTTTTGGTGGCACTGCATATAGATTAGCAGCAGCTCCTGCAACACCTGGAAAACTAAAGAAAATACAAGCATTTCTGAAGCAATATTCTGAGGGCTGTTTCTTTTTCTGTGTTAGTTTTTTTTCCCTGCTTTTAAGGCTTTACATGATTTTGCAATAATGAAGGCTATTTACCAAAAAAAAAAACCACAACAAACCAAAACCAACAAAAAAATACCATTTTTGAGAATAAAACTTTTCCATGGATATACTCCATTGCAGCATATGCCATAGGGGAGCATGTTGGGGGAAGCAAGGCATCTTTGAAGGAGTTTTACCTTCTGAAATTGCTAAGTTCCCTGAGCTTGATGGTGGAGACAGGATTCAACATTATTCAGGTCCTTGGTGCTGTTCTGCTACTGGTGCTTTGGGATAGCAGTGGTCTGCAGAGCAGTATTTGATATTAGCTGGAGGAAGCATAAAGGGCAGAGAATAATAAATAGTCAGATTTTTCTTTGTGCTACTTATATGTTCAAGAAGAGTTTGCTTTTAATGTTTAAAACATATAATTGCTCAGATTTTTGTTACACTCTGTTTCCTATCTTATCTCACAGAAATAAAAAATATTCAGATTTTATTCTGACATTATGTAGAATATTTGATTAAGTGAACAACATTTCAGTAAAAAGAACTTTAGTGACCATGCAAAAGTGGAATATATACCTAAGAGTTTACAGCCTGCTTTTTTGCTCAAGAGTGGTGCTCAAGCCAGAAACATCCAAGTATTTTATATCTGAGGTAAAAATAACTATGTCTACAGACACTTCTAGAAGATAGACGCACAACTCTGACTAATTGTTTGTTTATAATTTCATAATAAAAAAATATTATCACATCCTCAGATTTCATATCTGATAACATCAATTTATCATTATGTCATTGCAACTCAGGATATTTTTATTTTTTTTTATTTGACAGGAGGAGTAAAACTTTTCCTTGTTCTCTTCTTTTTTCTGCTACTTCCTTTCCAGATTATAGTCTCTGCCCAGTTGGGAGTGATGTCTTATTTTACATTTATGTAACACTTAGTTTCAGTTGTACCCATAAGAAACAATAAGCCTCCAACAAGTTAAACTGTGATGTTTAATTAATATGTACCAGTGATGCAGTTGGGATCCTGGTGACTCCAGAAGTGGGAACTGCAAGGCTGGCTCTGCTCAGCCCTGCTGTGGTATGGCACTGATCCTCCACACTATGATGAAAAGAGTTCAAATATAATATGCTCGCTTTGACAGAGTAGCTCCTCCTCCACTTAAGGTGCACCTAATTAAAATTTGGGTGCGCTAAAGTAATTTGTGGGTATCCAGAAGCCCTGTGGGTGTCTAACAACTTGGTTTGCTGGCAGTTCTGAAGAATTGTATGGAAAATTACCAAGTGTGACTTAAAATAAAATCAGTTGGGAAATGTGTTCAGCAAATCACAAGTTAAAATAATTTAAATGTTACCTTTGGATTTAAGCAATTTAAAAATTTTTGTAAATTAAAAAATAATCAAAGGAAATATCAAAACAAGTAGCTCGATGCTGAAAAGTTGATATTCCAATGTCAGGAAGCTTTTGAGGTTTTCTCCTCTTTTTTTTTTTTTTCCTTGAGAAAAATAACATGAGCAATTTAACAGAAGTGGAGCAAGTTACTGAAAGTTTTAGTGCAGATGAATTCACAATCTTTAATCTCTAAGAAGTGTTTACCCAAGGTATTCACATTGTTCTAAGACCTGCCTGTTACAGGAGCAGTGGCTTTTCTGTATCCCAAGGGACAGAGATTGAACAATTTCTACTATGCCCTCCATCCGCTGGTGGTACCGGCCAAGCCATGGCAGCAAACTCAGCTCCTGCTGGAGCTGGTGAGTGGCACTGGGCTTGTAGGGTGAGTTCAATTTCAGCAATGACAAGGTGTGAAATATCTTCCAAAGAAATGCTTCCTTTCAGAAGGTAGAAGCTGTAAGAAGCATCTCCATATTAAGGGATTCCCCTTCAAAATAAGTTGGATTTTTGTGATGATACCCGTTCTGTCATTCTACACATGTGCGCGCACACACACAAATCTGCTGTTTCCCAGGAGTTTAGAGCCCTAACTTTATATGAGAAAGAGATTCAAAGTCTCCTCTGACTTGAATAATTCTAGCATAAAAGTAACACAGCTGTGTTTGAAAATAGGGCAGATGAAAAGAGACTCTTTTCCCTTTTCTTCTTTCCTCTGCGATGTGTCTCCTAAGGCAGAACAGGGAAAAGGCTCTCTTGCAGGGAGTACCAAAGAGTTACTTGGGCAGAAAAAAGAGGCTCAGCTGGTACAAAACTTTCAGCAGTTCTGGGTCACACCACCAGGTGCTGTAACCTCAAGTTGCTGGGGTCTGTAATATTGCAGCATTGGGCTTGCTACCCTTGCACCACAAGAATTTTTCATAATGCATGACTGTATTAGAGAGGGCCTCTCTTGTTAAAATCTCTTATTATAAAGAGAAATAGGCTTAGTAAAATTTAAAAACTTAAATAATGCTACCTACTGATAAGACTTCAAGAATAACAGAAAAGATTAACTGTTTCATTGCTCAAGAAATTACTGCTCCAACAACACTTATAAGGCTACCTTTGTACAAACTTAAAATGAGCTGTAACACTTTTATCAGTTCTAAGAGCTTTTAAAGTAATTATTGACTACAGTAATAATTCATAACTACGTGAAACTATCTAATTTCAAATCAAAATTACTGCCTCTGTGAAAGAATATATTTTTCTTGATTTTAAAATCTGAATGTAATATCTTCTCTGCTTTTCTTCCTTTAGATTTGTGTAATTTAAACCTCAAGTATGTGGCTTCAATGGTGATTTGTTTTTAATGCTAAGTATGTTTGAGGATTTAGGGCCAAATGTAAATCGGAAATGCAGGAGCATGAACTGTCAAGTAAAAGACTTTAGTGTCTATAAACATGAGCACAACTGTGAAATACAGGAACTATTTTGCAATGTCTTATTTTTTAAGGGGAGTAGAGGCTGAGAGAGATTCAAGATGCTTTAGCAAGTACTTTCTCGATGTTTTGAGGGGCTTGGAGCCCTGTTTCTTGCTCTTCAAAGCAAACTCACATTTGTAGCTTGAAACCTGTGGACCTACCACCACTGACTCCACTGTATTCCTCCTGAAACTGAGTTTTTTCTTTATATTTTAGGCTTTTTGCAATTTTGTGTTGTAGCGGCTAGAGTGTTAAGCCCGCTGCATACGCTCCTTCCAAGTGTCACAGGGAGCTGGGAGTGCTGGGACAGGGACCAGCTTGGCCCAGTTAACCAGACCATTGTCCACAGAATGCGATGGAGAAGCACGTGGCCCATCGGTACTGGTTCTCACACTGGGCTGGGGCCGAGCATATTGATTCTTGAGCTTTTCTAACATTTGCTCTGACTTCCATGTTATGTTTCAGCGTATGGCAAAGCCAATTAAGGTACTTTACAGCTTGTAATGTGGATTGCAGCTCAGCGTGCACAGGCTCTGAACTTGAAAGCAGGACAAGCCCCATTGCTTTTAATGGTTCTCATCATGCAGGATGCTGGGATGATGGCTCTGTGGGGAAAACGGGTCCATGTTTGGCAATACAAAAGAAGTAAAGCAAGAATGAGATGCATTTCTGACTAATATTTATTTGAAACCTACAGACTGCCTTAATCAAAGGAGGAAAAGTGAATTGAATAGGTTCTGTGTACTTGGAGTAAGTAATTAACCATTGGTTTTCTGACAAGATCACACTTGATGGCCAAAACCTTGGAATAGGAGCAGAAAAGAGAAACTGACTTGATTAATTAAGCCTCAGAAGTGCTTTCCTCATCTCTGTTACTGTCAGGGAATCAGGAGTCGAGATGGGATAGTAAAAGCAGATTGGGCAGCTGTACTGCTCGTTAAAGAGCAGGGACTTCATTTGAGGAGAGGCTGTGAATGCCCTGAGGACTTTCCTTGTCTAAAGGAGCATTAAATCCAGTAAAGGGTGAGCTTGAGAAACAGACCCACAAAGTGCATTTCTCCATGAATGTTCTTCTGATTATCAATCATGTTCCATGTTGAATAAAGCTAATAAATTATGCTGTAATCTCAAATAACACAAGCAGATCAATCGAAGTCCTGGAGCTTCATGAGTTGGGAGGCAATGGAGCATGGCCTGGGGCTGACTTGCTCTCAACCCCTGGACAGGGGCTGGTTTGGGAAATGTTACCTCCTACTGCCTCTGCTCCCTCATCCCCTTCCTTCTGCACAGCTCTTGGGGTAACGTTTTCAAATACAGTTTTTTCATCCCTTATAAAAGAGGAAAAAAAATTCTAACAATTTAGTAAGATAATTTCTCATATTTCTCAACTGCTCCTCCTTTGAAATATGAACAGGGAACTTCTAAAAGCAGTAAATTAAAGTGTACCTTATAAAGTAAGTAACTGTCAGGGGTATGAAAGCAGGGCTTTTTTAATTAGTGTTCAAAAAAATTAAAAAGCCAACTTGTAATAGGTACTTCGAATAATATCACAGTTTTAAAAAGTTAGTATCTTATTCTGGGATTCCCTGCCATAATGTGAAATTGGATTTCATACTTTAATATTTTTTGTTAATTACATTTTTTGTGTACTTTATCTCCAGAAGGGCCATGATCTCTATTATTCTCATGCTGAGGTCCAAAACAAGGAGTTTAAGTCAGGGGGTCAGGAATCAGCCTGCACCTGTGTATCCATCCCTCTGCAGCCATGACAGCACAGTAGTGGCTTCTTTCTCCCTCTGTGTGTTCCTCAGTGCCTTCCCTGCACACTCTACAGCGGCTGCACATCACTTTTTGTATTCCCCGTGGAGCATGCTCCTTAATGTGCGTCAGTGAGGCTGAGAGAGTTTTCCTTCCCACTAGAAAAGTGCTTGCCGTGATAATGATTAGGGAAACTGGAATTAGTGAATACATTAAATGGTACCTCTCAGCTGCTATTTCTTGTGATGTTCTCTTTCTGTTTCGTTGTGGCCGTGTCCTGCAACTGAGTCTGCCATGGTATGTATGCCCATATGGATATATAGGCACTTTGTGTGCCGTTTTGTATACGCCTTGATGTGTTGCCTGCAAATCTTACTTGTGTTATGTATTTTAATTTCAAGTATGGCAGAAGAGAGAATATAAGAAATCTCATAACTTTAGTTAGATACTTGGTGTGCCTAAGTAAATATGTGACATCAATGAAAGAAAAACTTGCCATTTTCTTGTGCTCAAACTAGAAATGTTATGTCTTGTTATTGGCAAAGTCCAGTTTATACAGATTGTACTTAGAGTTTTTCTAAAATTGGAATGCAGAGACAATAAGCTCTTTTGTGTTCAGTCTGGCTGAAATGAATTGAAGAAATTGTATTTCCTGGCCTTCTCTTCTGCTCCATTACCAATGCAGACGCGCTCTGCAGTATGGTAACTACCAGTGTTACAAAGAAAGGCTGTCACTTAAAGACCAAGTTTAATATTCAGTCTCTTCTCTGTAAATACATACAATTCAATTAAAGTAATTCACTAGGGAGCAGTGTCTTTGATTTTGAAATTTGTCTTTTAAGGCCAAACTATAAAATAATCCCTTAAATTCTTCACCTACCTTGGAACATCTGAGCCAATCAAACTTGCAGTCCAGAAGAAGAGGTGACAAAATCAGAAGAGGTCTGCTGTGTGCTAGATCTGGGTATTACTGTTGGAAGCTCTCAATATTGGAGCACCATCAAATTACCTGCTGTATACTAGGAAAGAAGTGGCTTTTTTTTTTTTTCTCCTAAACCATCACCAGGCTGCTTTGATCTGCAACGTGTCTGGCTTTACCCAGCCTAAAGGCTGTAGCAGGCTAGTGCTTCCAGAAGATACCAGCCACTTCCCCACCCAAAGCAACTCAGCATCCCTTGTCCCAGATAGCCCATACCCTTCTGAAGAGGACACATGAGTGTCTGTGCTTGATCCATCACCTCTCTGCTCTGCACTTTGTGGGGATGAGAGAGGAGTGCTTCTTCTTTGGCCTCTTGCTGGAGTAAAGGCTCTCAGTGTAGGTGTCTCTCCTCTAGGTCTGGAGCTGCTGTAGAGATAAGTGGGGTGGTGGTGTAGATCCACATATAAAACTAGAATGAGTGTTTAATAATTTGTCTGTAATCTGGTATCACACACAAGCAATGGTGTAACTGCCGAATTTTTTTCTGTATTGTCTCCTGCATCAGTTTGATTTAGAACCCCTAGAATTTGTTAAACATCAGCCCACATTATCATATGGTCTCCTCTACCCATACAATCTATTACAACAGCTGAATTTATAAAGCACAGGGGTCAAAACAACCAGTAACCATGCAGGTGGATGAGGCAACACCATTTGGAGTGACTTACACTTTCTGTGGTCTACACCTCTCATGTGTGGTCCACTGCTTCTTTCAGCCAGATTTAGAAAGACACTTTTGGTGCAGTCACAGAATCACAGAATGTTCGGGGTTGGAAGGGACCTCTGAAGATCATCTAGTCCAACCTTCATCCCAGCATACCTAACCACTACACCATAGCCTCAAGTGCTAGATCTACTTTTTTTTTAAACACATTTTTTCCTTCAGGTTTGCTGTGAGGTGCTGCTCCTGCAGGCAGTGCTGGCCACCCTGGCAGAGTGCTGAGGCTGGAAGAGCATCAGGGACTGGAATGACACCAGTGGCTGGTGCAGTCCATGCAGAAGGGGGTAGGTTTTCATGTGCACACCAGCACTAGCGCTCTTGTCTGCATGCATGTTGCTTCACAAATACCAACTCAAGCTCATAATTTTCTCTTATGCATTCTTCTCCCTTTGTTTCTCTGGTGGGGACAGTACAAGAGAAGTGTATTGTTCCACATGTTATTTCAGATGCAAGTGTTTCAGTGGTGCTACGTAAACATAGCCACATTTAGGAGAAATAGGAATAAAAAGTGCTGCATGCAGCCAAGTTAATGGTGCTATAAAATCTAAATACGTTCTTGGTTTTCTAATGTTTGAGCTGAAAATGTGATATCAAATTATCTTATTTTTCTTTGTACTTAAAATGTGTGTAAAAGTTAAAAGTCACTGCTCTTTAGAAGCAAATATCAATCCACTTTATCTTCCTGATGTACTGTAAGCTGCACACACAGAGGAGGTTAGTAGCTGAATGGGGGATGATTATGAAGATGAATGAGTGGCCGGGAGACAGAGTCAGTTTAATGAGCTGAGCAGTAAGGAGGCTGTAATTTTTATAGATTAGCACTGAACTTGTCACTTACTGGCTGATACGACAACTTAGTTTCAGAATTACAGTATGTCAGAAACGAGCTCAACAAGCTCAAAACCAGTGGCAATCTGATTATCTCCCATGTAATCCAAATTACAAGTGTAGTTTTCCTCGATGTGTATTGCCTCTTCCCAACATTTTATCTGTCGCTAGTGATGAGCAGAACCTAGAAAAGTGCAAAATTAGTTGTATGTCAAATGATTTCTTATTTATTTTTTTAAGAAAATTTTTTCTTGCACCTTGCTGTACTGGCAGAGCCTCCGGGCAGCCTTCTGTCCCCAGGCTCTCTTGTGCTGAGTCAGCTCTCCACATCTGCAGACACCTGAGGGAAACAGCAGTCTGGGGAAGGAAACGGTGAATTCCAAGGGCCACCAATTTCCTAGGGGAGCTATTGAAGATACAGTACTTTCTTTTGTTATCATCACTTTGAGTTCTTGTGCTAGTTGTTAGCTACCTCCCAATATGTTTGCTCATCTCTGTACGGGTTTGTCAACAGGCATCGTGGGCTTTGGCTGCTCAGCTCCCAGTCCAACAGGCTGGGCATGGAGTCCCTTTCCCTGCACTGATGGGTTTGGAGGTGGCAGAAGCTTGTGATCCTTTAATCTGTTATCAATAACTGCTCGCTCTAGTGTGTCTGGGAAATCCCTGCCTCCCAGCATCACTGTGCCCCTAGTGTGTCTATTGACCTCAGGGACAGGAACTGCTCCAGGTTTGCTCTTGCCACAGGTCGGCCTGATACAGGTGATCTGAGGACCTGATTCCTATTAAGGAAGGTGGCAGCAGAACAAACACCTAGGCTGATTTGTTCTTTACAAACTGAGTGTGTTGTACAAACAAGCTGTGAGCCCCCAGTCTGGCACCGTTCCCAGAGGTGTTATTTTACAGGCATGATGCTTTTGATAACGGCATTGCTTCTGGAGTAGCATACAAGGGATAATTATTGTTCCACAAACAGATGACAGTGTTGATTTCTCCTCCTCATAATTCACCCAGGCTGCAGGTTCATTTGTTGGACGGAGCATTTTTGCTTTTAAACAGCTCTGGGGTGGTAAGGGGCAGGGCCAGATTTCAGTTTGTTAATGTAATGGGTATACGTAATTTTTGAGATGGCTCTTGCAGCCCGCTGTAGACAGAACTATTGGGGCTCTGGTTGTTCTTGGCGGCCTGAATTTGACCTTGAGCCAAATCCTGGGCAAGAAATGGTGCCCTAGTCCTCTGTTCTGGCAGTGTTTCTCTAGGTGCTTTACAAAAGATATACATTAGCAATGTGGGGTTTTTCATGTACCACAGTAAGATTTTGCTACTACTCCCAAGCCCATCTCCTAGGTGGTTAATCTTTCTACTGAACATGATGAAACTTTTAAAAATAAAGTTATTCTCTGCCATGTATGTGAGCTTCTTGATCAAATAGTTTTGCTGCCAGTTGTCAGCAGCCTCTCTTCTGGTTCTGGAGGATGCTTCCATGTCTCTCAGCTACTTGTGAACATGCAGATATGCCCACGGAGCTCTTGATGACTTACACCAGCACATGAAAGCAGAGCTTTAAAAAAATAATTTTCTCTGCACTTTCTGAGGATTAGTTAAGTAACAATATTAATCTGTCCTCCTGAACAGATGAGTCAGTGATATTTTTTTTTTGGTCTGTAATCTTGTCTTTTTAAATATAAGTGCCTATTTTTTAAATGACCCATTTAAAAAAAAAATAACACATTGACCTTTTAAAACCACTGTATGCCAGACCTTCTTAAGAGATTTGGCACCGACATTTTTGTCATAATGGAAGATTCATTAAGGTCAATGATAAATTTGCTGCAATAAATACAGAAGAATTAAGAGCTCATCAGCATTACCACAGCGTAATGTTCAGTGGATTGAATTATGTACTTAGAAAGATGAATCTGTGGCAATTGGCAAGCTTCAAGAGGAAAGCTGTATGTGTGCATGCACGTGTATGAGAGGGATGGCAGAGGAAATGAGAGGATGAAAAAGGAATTTAAGAAAGCTAAACAATTTTTCACTCATTTTCTAGCATAGTAGTATTTAGATTAGACGTGACAAATAGTGTGATTGTATTCTGATTCATTGCCTTGTAATCAACATTTCTCATGGTATATGCTTTGGTATGACCAGGTATCTGTTCTGCTCTCCCCCCTTGCAGAGTACACACTGTCTTTTAAGCCATATTTAGTGCAAACAACACTATTGATCATGGTTGATGAAGCAGCATGAGCGGATCAGCCCTTTACCTGCATCCTCAAGTAATTGGGCTGCAGTTTGTTAAAGGGTAGCAGAAGAGATATTAAAAATGAAGAAATGCACTAAGTGGCTGTGAGCTGTGTTTCCAGCTGTTCAGAACATCTATTCTGTAATATGAGCATCAATCTAATTCTCCATACAAGGTAGGAGCAAGGCAAGTCAAATGCCTTTTATAGGCAGTCCTCACCGGCAAGGTACAATGTTCAATTTAAGGAAAGATTGAAGAACATCACTCTTCCCTTAAAACAATTTGTGCAGAATAAATTTGGCACTTGCCAGCTATTCCCACAGAGGGAAACTGATAATAGGACAGAGAAAATCATGTAACATGATTTAGGATTCCCAGAATGAGATTACTGTTGGTAATAAAACAGGAGGGAGGTGAGAGAGAGCAGAAGAGCTGACAGTAAGCTTGATGTTAATCCAGAATGCTCGCAAACCCCTGGAAAGTTATCAGGGCTGTGGGTTCTAGATACCTCTGAGCATCAAGACTTGATCTGAATGTGAGTTCAGCGCACTTGCAGATACTGACTCTGAGTGCCTCAGCTGGAGATGCTGGGTGTGAGTTCTTTTAAAAACCTGTCCCTTAGGGCTTACGTACCGTACAAAATAATCCTTTGCTCAAAGCTGGTGTCAGCCGCTGAACCTAGTGCCACACGTGGCTTGCCTTTTGTCTTTCCTTTTGGCAAAATCATTACAGGACAGATTCAGCTCAATCTATGCTGACATCCCATATTATTATAAAAAAACTCAACAAAACACCCAGGTCAACCACTACATACCGTATGGAGCAGACTTAGAATGTCTTTAATACTGCTTATACCAGGTGTGGTTAATTTTATTTATTTGCTGTGTTGATAAGAGTAGAAGTCACCTTATTTGAGACTACTTGCTTCATCTTTTGAAAGTGCAAAATGGAGGATAAAGTGTAGCTGATGTTAAATGCAAAAGTTTACTTCAGGACCTAGCTAGCTTTAGTTGCTCGTATTCAATTATTACTTATGCAACATAGTGTATGTGCCCGTGTCTTTTGGGGGATCTGAGCTGTATTATGATATAAATTGGAAAGGTGCAATTAACGATGCTGGAAGACATTTTACCTACAGAAGGCAGAACTGTCATTCTAACAAAGCCTGGTACCAAAGATCCAATGGCCAGAGGATGGAGAAAAGCGTAGTCAGCACTAAATGCAACTGTGTAGATTTTGGTGATATGGGCCCTGCAGCAAATCCTAAATCCCACAAGGAAGCAGGTTGAACCTTTGTTTCTCTGTTCTCCTTTTCCTCTCTTTACTAAGTCAGATATAATTACCAGGCATCTCATAAACATGACACTAAAAAGAAAGGATGAAACTTGGTTTCCTCACCATAGAATCATTAGTGTCCGCTTGCTTTAAAGTCTCTACTCACAGAGTAGAAGTTGCGTTCTACAGGGCTGACAAGCTGAGTCCTGCTGTATCTTACAATAATAAACTTTAATATATATTCTTTCAAAGCTCTATTGTAACTAAAATATATTACTCTGATACTAATTTTAGTGAGTGGGTCTGGAAATTTCCAAAATCAGATTTTTTCACCAAAATAATCTTGTGCATATAGTGCGTGTCATTTACACATTTCTGAAGAATACTACAATCTTCTGAATACCATTAGAATAGTAAATTTCCTTTCGTTAATTTTGTTTTTTAAATTACGAGTTCTTTAAATCAGTGATTTCTGTGACATTGTCATTTTCCCCAGGCCAACCATGATTTGGAGAAACAGAGTTGAAAGCATTCTCCTGCTAACATATTGCTTTGAATCATGTATTTCCTTTCTCCCACATAGTGAGCAACAATGATATTTTGGTCATTGTTCCTATGGAATGTACACTAGTTATTAAAAAGAAAGTGAGTCCTCATGGAATATGTTGAAGTACCTATGACGTGTGTAATGCGAAAGGTAGCAGTGTACAGAGATGTTCTTAACCCAGAAGAGCTTCCCCCGTCACAACTCCCCCCAGTTCCTGACCAGAACACCCCCAGTGCATCCTGTCTCACAGAGTCACTTGCTCTTGTAAGCTGTGCATGAAGTTGACAGTGTTTTAACTCTTTAGGGAAGGAGCTGTGCTACTTGTTTGGCTTTTATATGCCAACCTTCATTAGCAGGTTGCTTGCACAAGGCAACTTCAAATATACAAAAATGCAGATTTATTTTTCTGTTTAAAGTCAGTAAACTACTTGCAAAAGCTACTGGGACTAGATCACCTAAGCCAAATTGGACTTTATGCTATTCAACCTCTTCATAATTTGTAGAAATGCTAGAGCCTGGCCTGATGCTGTCTGCAGAACTTAGTTTCTGATGTCCCTCAGGTGGCCCTGAGATGGCGAACAAGAGGAAACGGCCTCAAGTCACACCAGGGGAGGTTTAGATTGGATTTTAGGAAAAACTTCTTCACTGAAAAGGTTATTAAGTACTGGAACAAGTTGCCCAGGGAAGGGGTGGAGTCATCATCCTTGAAGGTGTTTAGAAGACACGTAGATGTGGTGCTCAGGGACACAGTTTAGTGGTGGACCTGGTATTACTAGTTAAAAGTTAGACTCGATCTTAACGGTTTTTTCCAACAAAAATGATCCTGTGATTCTAACAAGGAGGAGTCATCTCCACCCCAGGCCTGTGGCTGTGCGCCCATGGGGGCCCCCCTAGCCCTCTTCTTCATGCAGCTCCTCCTACGTGGGACATGGAGCTGCTGCATCTCTCCTGGGGTGCTGCAGGAGCTTCCATGGGCTTCATCTTCAGTGGTCCCTTATCCTGCCTGGGCAAAATGCAAAGTCCCACAGGGGACATCGCTTGTGTAGGTCAGCAAAAAAAGAGTAACTTTAAGATGAAAGAGCATGTAGAGGGAATCCATTCCCTAATGCTGCTATTTAAGGCTTCCTGAAACAGAAGAAATCTGCAGACCTGAAGCTGAGATGAGGAAACAGAGCATATGTGTTGTGATCATTTGTATCTATACACAGAAATTTCATTACTGATATTGGAGCATAGGTTCTCCTTCAAGACATATTCAATCCCAAGATGTGAAAAAAGAGGCCTTGTCAGAATTATTGCAGCTCAGCCACAAACCCAGCTATGAGTCTAAATCAGAGCCTGAAAGAAGAGTTTGGATTTGTTTGATGTATAAATTAATTTTTCACTGGCATTAAAAATCTGGCTTTGAATTAATGTAATGATTTTCCACATGGAATCCTTGGACAGCCTTTCTGAGGTCTGAAGGAAAATAAGTACCATATATGCTATACAACATATACACCTTATGTATCTGCTATATAGTAATCTGCAAGTGTGACATCTTCAGTGAAGGCTTTCAGAGACCTTATTGTTCAAAAGAGCATGAAAGCAACAAAAAATAGCTCACTTAAAAATAATGAACAAAAATATGATAGGTTACAAGGAATGAATGATATAAAGATCTCCTTTGGTGATATCTTTCCTATTTCATAAGTAAATAACATTTTTAATACCTTCAGAAGAGAGATTTAGAGGTTTATCTACCAGTCAAGTGCCACTTACCATTTGTCCTTGTGTTTTATAGTGCACTGAAATATATACTTATAATTTTATCATGCTTTTTTGCTTCCTTTTGCCTAATATGCTGCAATGAACTAGTGAGATGGAAACAAAATTAGGGACTCCCATTTAGATGCATTAGTCACACAGTAAGGTAATCAGCTAGTTAGAAATGGCATCATAAACTTGCCTCAGTGGGAGCATATTTACTTTTTTCCCAGCAGCCACCCTCTTAGAATAAAAACCATAGTCAGGAGAAGAAGGATGATTAACAAAATTTTAAATATTTAGGGTTTTTTTTAATATTCTGTAATTAGTGCCTGGCTCAGATTTACCTAAATAATTATGATAGTAGTGGTATACTTAAGGAAAAAAAATTAGACGCCTGATGGAGTCTAGTCCTGGGCATGAATGAAGTGGCGCTTTGGAGGGAGGTTATCACTCTGGGCAAAGCCAAACAAGACAAGCCAGGCAACGCCTAGTTCCCCTTGGCTGAGTTCTCCCTGTGCTCACACGCAGATGCAGCATGCCCCTTCCCCGAGCCAGCGCTGCTTCCCCCCGTGCCTTCGGTCCTGGGGCCAGGTGGTGTCCTCATCACCACCATCAGAAAGGCTTGTGTGGCTGGTGGAACTGAGGTGGAACCAATGTGGGGACTCTGCTGCCACCTGCCCAGCAAGGCCAGGGGCTGCAGGAGGCACAGAAAGCAGAATGAAGTGCTTCTTCTCAAAAGGGACCGTCCTAAGCTTGGTGGGACCTGTGTGAAAGACCCCGTCTGTTTTTAAGGAACGAAGCCAGGCTGTATGTTTTCATTCAGCCGGTAATTAGCAGGAGAGCAGGTTATGAAATGTTGTGTGGCAAAATTGCTAAGGCCTGCACTGTGGTTTTAAATACAGGAGAGATTTTAAATACAAGATTCATGAGCTAAGTGTGATTTAAGGTGACTGAGCAACTAAAAACCTAGGGCAGGTACTGGTTAATTACCCTCAGAGGAGTATGGTGTGGTTGACAATAATAATGACAGTCTAAGTGGTCTGACAAACCTCGCTACTAGGCAGAGAAAATTATGATAAATGTCTATATAAAGACTTGCATTTAAACTCTTGCTGTCTTCTCATCTGAAGTGCGTTCTCGAGCAAAGTCTTCCTGCCCATTTACTGAACTTGTTCTATATTTTTTATCTCATATTTCAATGATTTTTGTCTTTCTATGGCTTTCTTTGATGATGAAATGGCTGTGAAATACAGTGGTTAATTTGTAATGAAGAGTAGATGTTATTTAAGGACAAAATACATTGAAGTTCCTTGTTCTTTTGGTTACAAGTATGCATTCATGTGAAAAAGTTAGGTGACACTTCCACATTTTGATTCATTTGAGGTGTGGAATTTTGGATTTTGACAGTGGGGGGTTTTTAAGACTCTTAAAGATCTTCTGGTAATGTGATTTACGCAGCCTCATTCCTTTAAGTCTCTTTGACCCATACATCATATAGAAGGGGTTAGTAACTCTATCAGTAATAGCTGATGCTTTCACCTCTCAGGAAGTGGCTAATAAACAGGAAGCGTAGAGAAGAATGTTTGAATAATCAGTAAAGAACAATGAAGCAAAGGAACTGCAAACAATAAATCACATTAGTGAGAAGTGAAAATTCACTCCACAGTTTCCATATGAGGTTGCTCAGGCTGCAGTTTCTTGGCAGTTTGGCATCACACTGACTGTTTTCCTCATATGTCTAAAGTTCTGCTTTAAAAAGGTTGGACCTGTGTAGCCTTGTCCTAGTTGAGAGCGTGCCATATTTTTTTGCTTTCCCTGTCTCCAAGGGAACCTGCTGACTGAGGACACTTTGTGTGAGCACCTTGTATGGGGTTGTCCAGAGCTCCCAACTTGGTGAGTCTTGCTTCTTAACCTTATGGATGTTCCAAAAAGTAGTTGAACGCAAAAAGTTAAATCAGCCTTTCAAAAGAAAACATTGCCTAATATTCTTATTCAAAGCATTGCATGAGTGTGTAAGTTTTAACTTAATAGTAGACTTGCTCACTAGGGGGATTGGACTAAATGACATTTAAAGGTCCCTTCCAGCCCAATGCATTCTACGATTTTATGACTTATGTTTAGGTAGAACTATCTCAACCAAGTAAGTCCCATTTGTTGATCTAGTAAACAGTTATTAATAAATGAAAGCGTGTATTTTGTTTCACGCAAATTAATTTATGCCTGAATTAGGTAATGGACGCTAATAGCAAACAACATTCCCATTGCATCCCATTCTCAAAGAACTGCAGATTTCTAAACAGCCTTCACAGACTTACTCAAAATGTGGTTCCTCTGGCAAACCAGATTTCAACAGGACTGTTTGCAGTGTGAGGTGTTATGGACATTGATAGAGCATAATGCAGAAGAATTAAAAACTTTGTAGAAAATGAGTATCAGAAAGAGGTTTTGTGGTTTTTTTTTTTCTTTTCAAGTAGAAAAAGAAATGCTCATTTCAGAGGCAAAATAGAAAACTGTAAGAAAGTTAACTTTTTTTTTTTCCCCTATGAGAGTAAAATGTCTATGGAGGTAAATCTGCATACCTGACTACAAATGCTGTTCCAAAGAACTAAGCTGGAATGCAGAGGGTTTCACCCAAACATCCAGTGTTGGCTTCCCTAGGTGTGTGGCAGCATCCTCCTCCATTCAGTGAGCTTTTTAGCCAAGTACATATTTCTGGACAGTATTGATCACTATATGTTACAGAATTTTTCATTAAGCTTATCTAAGTCTTGAAGATATCGTGTGAGTGATAAAAGACCTGAGCTTTAAAATTGGATATGTCTGCACCGAGAAATAGATGAATCTATTCTAAGCGGATTGTGACTTATAGGGGTGAAGTTATCCTTGTTGTATCCTATTCTTTACATGAGCAGAGCTGTAAAGCAGAGGATAACATTTTTTAAAATGCTGAAGTGACTTGAGACTCCGTGTTTGATTCTCAGAAGTGACTTGAGCTACTCACGTCCTGTAATGCTTCAGCCTTGCAACTATGATCAGGTTTAAAAGGAGAGAACAGGGGAAATAAAAAAGTCTAACAGAAGCTGCTACTTCAGCTAAAGCTCCTCTTATAATTGTCAAGTTCTGGAGGTAGTAATGCCAAGTTAAACATGCCAGATGTGATAATGCAGGATGATGGTTTCATTCCTTTTTTTTCTTAAGGTGGAGGATGACTATCATCCCTTTATACCTTGTGTGATGGAATCCTCCTTGAACCAGGTGCCCATCTCTTTGGTCCAGGCAGAAGGCTACATGTGTCCTGACTTGACTTCCACTGCTGTGAAGCTCTTATTATTCAGATAAATTCATAATTATAAAATGTTTATAAAAGTATTTCAGCCACTGCTTTAGTTGTAACAGGAAAAAGATACATTGAACAAGCCAGTGGGATGAAAAGGTTGCCAATCTGCTGTCTGATGCAGTGAGCTCAGCCACGATATTGGTGGCTGCTTGTATCACCACATGATTTCCTGACTGGGAAAACCAGGGTGAGTCCTGCCTCAGAGCCAGAAATTGTCCTGAACATTTCTAAAACCACCCCAGGAGCCCCTGTTCAGCAGTGACTGTCTGCCAGAGCAGGGCTTTGGCCACTTGTGTGAAATGGGTTGTCAAACAACTTCTTTGCTAGTGCCATAACAAGGCTGTTTAAATAATAAAATAAACATCGATTCATTTCAAATGCTATCATCTAGACCAAGAAGCATTAAATCTCCTCTGGATCTTTCTGGAGAAAGATTTAGCTGTTACCTCATGGTGTTGTTTCTGGAAGCCTCTATTTTCTCTGGGAAGATTGCTTTTTTATCATCCTTGAGACTACTACCACACAGCCTCCGTTACCCTCTATCCTCTGCATAATGTCTTTAAACTACACTGGCATTCCCAAAAGACGGAAGCTTGAGCTTTTACTGAGATTTTAATTCAAAGCAAATGCAGAGGTAGTAATCTCTAAGCCATGAGCTGATGCTGTTAAGTACGGTATAAAATGCAAAAATGTCATCTCTATGCTTCTCTTTCCATTTAGAAGCACCAAAACACTTTTCTTTCAGCAATAAAGGCCATTTAAATAATTATTAAGATTTTATATGTTCTGTTTGGCAAAGAGGATTAATTATTCTTCCTGCTTAGTTTCTATTCATACAATAAATCAAATGGCATTCAGATAGTTTGCTCTTCCCTGTTTAGTTTAAAAGAAAAAAGAGAGATCCCTGTTTGTTTTTCACGTGAAATGCCTAGATGCTCCATGTTAAAACAATGTGAAGCAATGTCAGATTAAGTGTTTTAGAAGGGTTTTTTGTTCCATTAAAAAGCTGGTTTCTGCTTCCTTATCACCTGGCCCCTGCAAACCAATTCTTTTACAGCATCTCCCCATATGTTTAATTTATTTAACAAAAAGGGTACTTTTAAAGTGGTTCAAGAGTTATGTGCACTTTCTGAAAATGAATAGAATTGGTGGCATTGGGTCACAGTTGATGGTTGGAGCGCTCTCAGGATGTTCACCGATACTAGAGCTCCAGCTGGCTATGAGTCCAAAGGCTAAATGAATTCCAGCTCTCCTTCTACTCATGAGTGCAGTCCAGGCTGAGGGTGCTTAGAAGAGCAGCACATTGAAATATGTCTTTGTGTTGCTGTTCTGGGGTTGGGAGGGCTGGAGGGGGTAGAGGAGAAAAAGAAAAAACTTCCAAGTTCCTTCAGCAGAGCCAGGAGAACCTGGTTTCATGAAAATTATAGTTGATTAGACCTTGGACTCTTTATTCAATGATCTATATTTTCTGAAGGGCTTACTGAGATTTCCTGCCTAGGACATCCAATAATCCACTCCCTAAGCTCTAAAGCCTTCTTAGATCTGCAAAAAGGATTCTGCTGTGATATCTTCGTCTTCCTGCTGCTCACTGGGAGGGACGAGGGAGGCAATAAGGTCCTTTCTCCTGTCCTAGGTAAAATACATAAAACCCCATCAAAAGAGAATATAAACTGATCAAGGAATTGTAAAAAATAAAGATCTCTGAAGCTGTAGATAAGATCTGTAACACTTGCACTGCCTCTCCTTCTCTTGGGGAACCCCCTGTGCAGCCCCAAACTTCTTATGCTGAAGGTCAGTGCGTGCAGAGAGGAGGGCTGAGCCCTGACCTGCTTCCTCAAAGGGTTGCTCCTGCTCTGGCCCTGCCATGCTCTTCAACACCTTCCTGAAACCCCAGGGCTGCAGGACCATCCATGCCAAGGCTCAGCACCCTGGGACCTCCCTTCGCGGGATGGGAATCCTGTGGAGAAACAGGTCTGGGGCTGCATGTGCTACGTGGAAACATGCCTCGGGCTCTCCGGCAGGGACTGCACTCTGAGGCGTTTTCCTCTTGCCTAAACAAATTAAAGACCTGATGTCTGAGTACGGGAAAACAGGACGGACAGAGGTTATTTTGGCTCATCCAGCTCATTTGTGCTTGTGAAATTTAGTCCCTTTAACAGGTTCTGGTAGTTTAATCTGTTTCTTATCCCATTGGTCTTCCAAATAGAAAAATGTTAACAATATATCTTACTTGAGCCTTTCAAGTGATCCTTGTGAAACACTTTCATTTGCAGCGTAATGAGAACTATCAGGTATTATTGTTAAGGGCTGCTTCAGTCCTAGCTGGATACCAATTCACCTCTTGAGCTTGAAGAATAGAGTATTTCACTCCACATCATTTGTTCATATACGAAGAACAGACTTTGAAATACTCCTTTTTTCATCTCCTTTTTTGTTTAGCTGGGAGGATTGACACTAGAAAAAGCTCATTTCATGAAATAAGTAGTTCTTGAAGTGATGGGTGACAAAAGGATATGCTTTAAAGTGAGCAACAACACAATTCTCTAGTTATCCGGCCTGTGACGTTAGGTCTATTCATGGAGTGCTGGAATGGCTGGAGTCAAACTCCCATGCAATCTCTTGCAGGCAGACTGTGCTCACTCCAGCATACTTGCAACATACACGTTAGGCAATCTACAAAGGTAATATATGTCACTTAACCTCTCTTTCTCAGTTTCTGCCTCTCTAAATCAGGGAAATTATTTTTATTGCATACGCTGGGTCATACTGCGTTTATAGGTATATGTAGGGCAACAGTATTACTTCTGTTCTGTGCATTAAGAAACTGTCTCAGAAATCCAGAAAGGTTAAATTTGTTTTGCAAGGGGACACTTTCTGGGGTCAGCCAGGATGTCTCACAAGGTAGCTGATTTTGGCCCTAACATTAATTATGACACTAATGACATTAATTGAGAACAACTAAGTGAGCAAGTTGATCTCAATTGCTTCACCTTCTGGTTTTGGTTCATTGGTTTGTTTTTTAAATGAATAAATCACACCTTTCACATCTTCTATGCTTAGTTCCTAAGCTTTGCAAGCAGAATTTTTTGCTTTCCCAAAGAACAGCTGTAGCACCACAAGTCAACATTGCTGCCCTGTAATCCTCCTCTAGCTAACACTGCCACAAAAAACAAGTGACAAGAGCCAGGTTGGGGAAGTTGTCATGGTGAAAAGGGGACAAAAATTAAAGCTGCCCTCCGCTGGCAGAATCCCAGCTGGAATGTACCACCACAAACACCATCTGCTTTCTTCTGCAAATAAGCCTTTGCAGGCTGCAGCGGGTAGAGGAGGAGGGAAATTCTACCCCTGTGCACCACAGTCCCTACGGATTTGGGTTTAGCCTTTCCTAGTAAGTGCAAACTATTATTAACTCAAAGTCATATAGCTGAGTCTAGAATTTAAATCCAGTTAGCTCTTCTCTCAGTTTGTGACTATCCAATGATAGCAACAAATCTCTTCTTTTTTTTGCAAGTTTTTCAGTTTTGTTTTTAAACCAAATGTCACTCTCAGGTAGTGGCTAGGCATTTAAAAAAGAAAAAACTAACAAAGAAAAAAAAAACCCAACCCTTCAAAACTCTTTCCAAAGTTTTATAGGAAGAGTTTTGAAAAGATATGAAACTGTTGCAGGACTTCTGTTAGCCTATAGCAAAATAGCTTTGGTGTCTCAGCTCCTCAAGTCTCTGCAAGAAACCATCATTACAGAAATATCACCCAGATCTTAGAATGATGACTGCAAGTGACCACTGATTTTTGACAGCTTCCTGCATTCATCTCCATAAAGACAAATACATTCAGGGGTTAAAACAAGTTTGTATGTTTCTTTAGGAAGCACAGCTGGGAGTGACACACTGGCTAGATTCTCCACTTCTGATGAGGAAAGGTGGACAGCTGATAGTAATATGCTTGTTAAAGAAAAAAAAGAAGTTAGTGTTACTGATGAACTGCTTCTTGAAATTCATTTAAGTAATTGATCAGTCCAGTGGCATTTCAGGTAAGGATCCAAAACTGGCACAGTGGTAGCAGCTTTGACCTTGAGGTTCACACTTTAAGGCTTCCCCATACAGGCTCCTACCATTCTCGAGCTCTGTCCTTGAGAGACACTAACTGTCCTGCTGTATTTTATGGCTGGAGCCTTCTACATTTCTTCTTTGTCCATCATTGAAATAACTGGGTGTTTTAGTTAACAAATCATATCTTTAGTTTTAATATCCACTCAACCTCTCTCTCCCGTTTTTTCCAATTATGTGTTGAAGAAACATCATCTTCCTAAGTAATTTAGTCAGTGACTAGAGATTCTCAAGACATTCTCTGATTTCCAAAAATTATATTAAGTGCTGCCTCTTGTGTAATGAATAAGCACTTATCTCTCCTGCTTCGTATTCTTCCCATCCTGAGAACAGGCTCTGTTCTTTTGTCCTTTCTAATCTCAGGCTATCAGGAAAGCTTCTATTACTTCAAGGCTGATATCACTTGAAGTACCTTGGCTTAATCCCATTTCCCTAAAGATATAAGGGATTTTTCTTCTTGAATCTGAAAAAACATCATTATTCAAAAATAATTTGGCATTAAAGCCCAGCTAAAAACACTGCCCTATTTCTCCTCTTTAATGGATAAGAAATACTCATTTGGCAAAAAAATGCTAAGCTCCAAATTGCCCTTTCATTAAGTAAGTTCTATTTTCTTTATTATGATTGCTAGTAAAATTTGAGAAAGGCTAGAAGATTTATCAATAACTAGAAGAAAGTCACTATATCCAGGCTATAACATTTTGAGTGGTAGAAGCAATGGTTAAAGATGTGTGAGTAAAAGAACTATTGGCATCAACCAACCCAAAGGTCAAATAGGTCATAAGTAACAGATAATCACAGGTTGTTGTTGTTATTATTATTATCTATTGCTACAGATTAATCACTGTAATTATTATTATTATCTGTTACTATTGAATACTGTATATTATTATCTAAAAGATAACTTGCCATCTTCATGGAAGGAATTTACCATGCATCTACATTCATACTAAACTATCTAGCTCTTATTTCTTAAATTCAATCACGTTTGTAAATTCAGTTCAACCTCTTTCTTGAAATATTTTGCACCTGTTTCCTATTATTATTTTTCCTGGCACATGGAAGTCCCTTTAAAATTTCACACATGTATATCAGGTTCTAGTATTCTTTGGGGCTGTAACACTTAGCAGAAGTGTTATTTTTTTATCAGTGTTTTAAAATGTGTTTTAACACCTTATTCTATGCTATAATTGCCTATTAAATTCTATACGACAGTTAAAACCCATTGCATGCTGTAAACTGTCCCATGAAGGTTTCTTTATGCGTTACATCTTTCTCTTTAGTAGAGCACATGAGGCCTAGGTGCACGTAACTCTTCCACTCTGAGATTTAACAGGAGTCACATAAATTACCCAGCTTGTGCAGAAAGTACCATTTTTAAGAGAAATTAAACAAAGACCCTGATTCTTCTGGAGGGCTGCTGTGTGCTCCATAGCTCCAGCCAAAGTCAATGAGCGCTAAATGAACTCTGTGCTTCAGACTCAGACCACAGACTTTGATATTCCGCTAAAAATAAACAGCGCTTTTCCGACGAAGCCCGCAGAGCCGGTGCTGTGTCTCTGAAGAGCTGCTCGGCAGCGAACGGGACTGTAGATGGGGCAAAATGCAGCCGGGTACTCCGTCCTGCCGCGGCGGCGGCATGGCCTGAACTTCACTTGTGCCAGTGGTTTCGTTGCACTCTCATGAGATTACTCGTGCACTAATGTTTAAAGCTATGTTACATTTTAGAAAAGTGACTAACCTGGATTTCAGAATTGCCAAGAGTAACATGTTGGAAAAAAATTGCCAAGAGTAACATATTGAAAAAAAAAAAAAGACCTGCTATGAAATCATTGTGGAATTGTTTTGAGAGTTTATTTTTTTGATGCTCTGCTTTCTTGGCTTTTGATAATGGATGTTAGGAGAAAGCAAAGAATAGTCCCTTATGGAATAGAGGGTGGGGTATTTTAAAGATACTTTTCTCTTTTAAAATTACCGAAAAATGAAGAAATGAAGTTAAGACACAACCTCTAATTAAAAAAAGGATTTATTTTGGCAAAACTGAAATTTTCAAGGAAAGATTTCTTTCAGTCTCTGTGATTCACACAATCTGCAATAATAGGATTTGATATGCCCTAGAAAAAGTAGAGTTATTAATTATGTATCTGGTTTAAACAATTATCATTTTACAGCTTGCATCTGAAAGGATTTTTTTTAAAGGCTTTAGATGTACCAACAGATGTATTTGGTCACATACTAAAACATTTTTAAAAAGAAGACTACTCATGCCACCTGCTACTTACCACTTTTTAAATTACTGTTCACAATATTTTGTAACTGCGTTGGTTCACCAATCTTTTAGATCCTACACATTACCATTCTTCTAAGTTTCTGGTTAATTCCATTTAATTACTGTATATGTCTCGATTATTTTGTGAATGCATTTTGTCTGTCAGATATATCCTTACTATAAGCAGTGTCTCCATTGTGAAAATTGTGGGGTTTTTTAAAGCACCCTTCAGGAAAGCAGTCTGCACCTTGCTGGATACAATTGCCCTGATATTTAAGTCCTGCCTGGGAATGCTACTTCCACTTGCCGTGGTAGATGACATCTATTACAGATTTTTTTGTAGATCCAGAGGTGAGCTATAACTGGTGTCAGTAATACTTGGGAGATTTGGGGTGGTTTGAGGGCTTTTTTGGGGGACAGTGAGTTTTCAGGCAGTGGTGTGAACCCGTTACCTTTTGAAGGAACCTGCTGGTATCTGAGTGTATAGTTCACGAGAATGAGGAAACATATATTTTCTGTAGGTTTGTAGATGTATCAAAACGCTGCTGAGAGCACCACCAGCTGGTGCTGGTGGACAGGTACAGGACACAGCAGGGCGGCACCAGCCTGGACCCACCATGCCTGCTTCTCACCAGTCCATACCACAGAGCGCTTTATTCCCTGTATTCAGACATGAAAACTTAATTTCAGCCTTCTTCCAAGCAGAGAAGGCATCTCATATCCTACTTCCATCTAGCTGGATGCAGCTGGTGGCTCAGCCTCTGTAGGAATGTTTCTTTCATGGGCTCCATTAGTCTCCTTTCTTTGTGTCTCATTTTGTCTTTCCAAGTATAAGATGGCTTCAAACATAGGAAGTGCTTTCCTGTTACATCGACTTCTATCCCCCCAAAATTCCTGGGTTTCCCAGGCACTTGCTGTAAACCAATCTGTCTTGGTGGCAGCCCAAAGTGTCCGTGAATAAAATGTTATTTGGCAGGCGAGGGCAAACAGATGTCCTATAGTATGAAGAAACACGTGTTCCTGCCCTCTTGTAGCCTCCACGCCTGAAGAAACCAGTGCTTCATGAAGCACAAGGCTGAAATGAGACCCGTGTTGTGGAATAGTAGGACAGAGACATTCAGACAGTATTAACAAGGTTAGACAGTAAGTTTGGGAAATAACGACAAGGAGTAATAATACCTGTTTTGTAGCTCTGACTGGCAAAGAAGCCTGCACTTCCTCACTTAGAGTGATGGAAAAGCCACAGGGAACGTGAACAAACCAACGTTTGTGTATGAGGTAGGGCCACACCACATGAGACTTAGAACTGGATTATCTACTTCATTACAAGGCAACAAAGCTCTTTCAGCACTGAGTTCACACTGAGATTTTGGCTCTGGATACTGTACTGGCAACAGAGTTATGCACAAGCTACAGGCGGCTCCAGGGAAATAGCAGGAATATCCCCAAATGTATGAATATTTAAGTTACCCAGATGGGATATAACACAGGCTGTATAAGCATCTGATAATTAAGGCGGGAGATAATGATTCATATCTTGGAGCTATTCCTAGAATTATTGTGGGGAAGCTCAATGATCTGGTCCTGTGACTCTCAAAGCTCTGGAGAGATGTTAAACAAAGATCAGAAAATCTTGTGGAAGGCGACAAAATAAAGTTACTTTTGCAGGAAAGCACCTGTGAAAACAGGTTTATCCCTGTTAATACTCCTACTTTATCAACATCTTAAAAGAGACATTTAGCACCCTGACCTTAAAACACGACATGTGTTTCAGCAAGAGCAATTCTGAGATTTCAGGAACAAGACTATCCCTGTGCTGCCTTGGCGTACAGGATACTAAGTCATAGGAAGTAATCTAGTACTCCACACAAATATGTATTTACAAAACAAATTGTCCTGGGGATGAACAATAAACATAGTTGTGGGAAAGTTAATAAAAAGCTAAGATAAACATCTTGCTTATATGTTACATTCACAACCTCTAATAAATAGGAAGTGGGAAGAAAAAAAAAAAAAGGGAAAAAAAGTCACTAAGAAAGATCAAAGTCATTCCTGCAAGTTCATGCAGGTAATTACAGTCATTACCTTGAAACTCTAGACCTGGATGTAATCCTGGGATAGATCAGCACTAGCAACACAGTGCAAAAGGAATAACTTGCATGTTTAGAGACAAACATCAAAGCCTGTACTGTAAAATTTAGCAGAGATGGTCAGTTACTGGCAGAAAACCTGAGAAAGTTTTTATTTCAAAAGACCTACTTTATTTGTGGCAGAATATATTTCACCGTGAAACAATGCCATCATTTCAGTGCGCTAGACTATACCAAAATCATTCCTGTGTAACCTGCTCAGCAGTTTTTAAATATGGACATTTCTACACGTAGGGAATAATGAAATGATCCCTGACAGGTAAAGGAGCTTGAGGGAAAGAAATTATTAACTATCAAAGTAACATTGCCATAAAGTTAGTCCTAGTTAGGGTAAGTCCAAACCGTGGGGAGAACCAGCTCTGAGGAAGGAATACACTGATGGTGTAACTAACACCAGAGTGTGAACTATGTGTAGTTGTACTACTGATGATTGCAAAGGAGACCGTTCGGGTGTGCTCGTCTGCTGGAGGGGTGCACACAGGAGGGCAACTTCAAAGACTGCTGTGACCAGATGTTGGTTCTATCCCTAACCCACAACACAAGTTGCTGGTGTATGTATTTAAATAAGCTGGTGTTTCTTAGCAAAATCCAGTACTTGTCAGCCTTTTTTTATGTTTAAGAAGCTGTAGTTGTTGTCTAACTTTTGCTGAGAATTAGATACCAAATGAAGTGTTAGACACTATTGCTGGTACTCTTTACCTGTGGTTCTCTCTGGCTGTTTTTCAGTGCTGGCACAGCAACAGAACTTCCTGCGGAGGCAATGCTGCTTGCTGCGTTTTGCAGGCTGACCACAAGCTCCTTACTGCCAGGCACCTGTGCCTGAGAGCAGGCACAGCTCCTTCCTAATAGATGGAGATTAATATCTCTGACCATGAGATCGTGTGCTCTCTATGTATCAATAATTATTTGGGACAAGATTCCTAGCTGGGGCCATCCTAGGCATAGTCCATACTGAGTATGTCCCTTTAAGAGATTGTGCTGTCACTAATCTGGTCCCAAAATGGTTTTCCAAAAACCTGTGAGTTTTCAGACAAGCCTGACTGCTTTGCAGGTTTGTAATGTGTAGCAGTACATTAAAGTGGTGGGCAGGTAAGTCCTAAAAGTAGTTCAGGACCCAGGGACAGAAATGCTCCAGTTGGCAGGAGAGGTGCTCGTGATGTTTCTTCTTGGAGGCTGCAGCTCCAGGGGTGCTCAGGATGCTCTCCTACTTGCTGATACCAGTTCTGCAGTGGGGAATTAGTAAAAAAGTCACCTCAGCAGATACCAGGCCAAGTGACAGACAGGCTGAGTCACATGTTGCAGGGACCGTACAAGCCAGAGGGAGAGCTTTGGTAGATGAACAGCTAGAGATAAGTTCATATTTACTGGCTACTTTGATTTCAGCTTCTGTCAGAATAAGATCAGATATGCTAAGACTCATCCTCGAGACTGTAGAATGAGCAAAGCGTATTAACAATTTCTGACAAGTTTACAGTCTTGACTTTTTTTCCTTTTGTTATCAAGACTTAAAATATGGGTCTTACAGACCTTGAGAGTCTTGCTGGTGACCACTAGTACTAGCAGAGCTGGTTCTAGTACAATAAACGTTAGCAATAAACTGGTAACCGCCAAAATTGGTACACAATATTCTAACAACAGGAGTCACAGAGGAGAAGTGAAAATGTTCTATTTTCTGTTGAAGGAACCTGATATTTTCTCAAGATGTATTTCTGTCAACAGCTTGCAGATGTTTCATGAGAACTAACCCATGCAATACACAGCATGTTATCTTCAAAAATGCTTACAGAGCCATTAGCGAGTTCCCACATAGAATGATTTAGGTTGGAAAAGACCTTTCAGATCATCGAATCCAACCATTGAACATAGGACGTGGCAATCAGAACTTGCTCAATTTTTTAGGTAAAGAGTAGAAAGCCGTTCTGGCTACACAGGGAAGCCTCAGTTTCATGCAAAATGCATGCTGAAATCCCGACTACCAATTTCCAGTTTGTCTGGCCTTCACCCTGAGGCACAGGCTGCACCATTTGCTTCGGCTGTCCACCTGCATGCAATGTTCAAAGACCAACCTGTTCTTTTGGTTTTTGTAACCTTTCTGCTTATTCAACTTACTCTTTGTAGTATTACTGGCCCAGAAGGAAATATCAAAAGCATCGCTTTCTAGTAGTTTGTTTCTGGAAGACTCGTAGCCTGTTTTTTCAGTTTAATAGATCAGTCCTACGTGTGCAAAACCCAATGTTTCTTCCAGTGTTTGAATCTGTAGTATGAGACCATCTCTGGAGTGGGTTGAGCATCGTGAACTTCTGAACCTTCCCAGGTTTGCCCATTTGTGATATGAAAGAGTATATTGCTTAGTGAGATTCGAGGGCTTATGAGGGAATTACAGTTAATGGAAATCTAATGACGACTTCTGCTTATCACTGCCATGTTTGCATAATTCTTAGGAAAATTTGAAACAGTTAAAGATTTAAAGAGCTATAGGAATTTGGAGCAATATTAGTTATCACATCTCATTTCTCTTGGATGCAGAGGAGAGAGAGACAGTTCTTCTAATTCCTCAATCAGTTGAAAGTCACTAGGGAAAGCACAGCCTGGTATTGACTTCACTGCATACACATAGTTTGACAGCATTGTACCCATTCCTTTACACTCTAAAGGCAGAAATAAAATAAATTTATGTCCACCTTTGAAAATGTCAAAGCTAGGTTTTAATTCTGTTAATCCATCAAGAATAAAGACGTAAATATTGCCTCATAAACTGCTAACTTTGAAATTTTGACCCCAACACTAGTGTATTTTTCAAGTTGAAAACATAACCCAGAATTTTTTGAGAGAAAAATTTTGATCATCCTTGACTGCAAGTCTGCATTATGATCTTACTTTGACAGAAAGGGGTATTCCAGAGTTCTTTTATGAGATAATAAAGCATTTCTCTCAAGAAATGAGATGAAAATCTGGGCCAGTCTGTCAAAATAACAATTATTTGAGTGTGTGGTTCTTTGTGGTTATGACTTGATTTCTCAGTCAGAGCTGCTAATACAGTTATGTTCTGGGTACAGGTTGCACCTCAGATGCTGACCAAGCACAAATTATTGGTAAATACTGACTTTGCCATCCCTCAATGAAAATACTGACTTTACCATCCCCTAATCAAAAGAAATGGGAAAAGTCTGTGCCCTAGACTGACCCATCTAGACTGCATTTGTTTGAGTCTTACCTAGTGAAACCTTGGCTTGTCCTAGAGGTGTCCTGCCCTCTGCACCAACATTTGGTGTTCAGCAGAACTGTGTGGAAATGAAACAACCTTTATCATCTACTCTTGTTGTTTTAATAGATCAGATACACACAGCAGGTTTTCCAGGCTCAAATGCATGTCAGAAGAGAAGAGGGGAAACAGTTAGTGCTGATACTTTCTGCAGTCTGCACTCGTGTATGCTGTTCTGACCAAGAATGCAAATGTTACTCTCAATGCTACGTGCTGATGTTTTCTGGCACAGAGGTCAGTCCATAGAATCATAGAATGGCCTAGGTTGGAAGGGACCTTAGAGATCATTTAATCCAACCTCCCTGAACTACTTTAAAATCATGTTCAGAGATATTTGCCATTCCAGAGACAGTTTATCAGCATAAGGAAAAAAACCTACCAACTGCCTCTGCTGGACTATGCAAAGGTTTACAATGGTCCTTCCAGTCTGAGGTAGACAAGCTTCCTAGCTGCCATGGGCAACTGTGGCCAGCCTGCAGCTCTTGAACCACTTGCTGGTCATACATTAGTCAAGTGTAGCTCACATGCCATGACCGTATTATGTGAGTTACTGAAAGGCTGTTCTCTCCTAGGAGTAGTGCAGTCTGCCACGCAATCCAGAACACAGGATCCCTGGCAGACAGTGAGGCTGAAGGGCCTTCCAAAACCAGTACCACCAGTTCACCACAGAGTCACTGGCAAGTCCCAGCAGTGCCATCCCTCAGTGTCATCCCATGGTCCCCCAGGAGATCCCTGTCACAGCCCACCTGCGAGCAGCTCTCACAGCCCCTCCTCTTCCCTCCACTGTTCCGACGCGTGTTGTATGACCAGTTTATAGCTCTTGGCAGTGTGATTTTGGAAGATAGTTTATCACCAAAAAGTTTTGCCTCTCCTGTACGGTGTTTGAAAAATTACAATTTTGTTGGAGAGGGAATTGTTTTGTTTGAAAATCTGTAGAAGGTTAGAGCTTTGCTGAATTAGATTTACACCCCAAGGGGAGTTTTTGATGTAAGTTAGCTTTAAGAAACTGAAAGTACGTGTTTTTTATACTACTTAAAGTCTGAAGCTTACTTAGCACTGAAGCAGAGCTGCTAACAGCCCAATTCTTTATATAATATAAAGATGGCTATGGGAAGATTTCAAACTGATATTTGGAAGTGTTGCCTGAAAACTCGTGATTTTGTTGCAGAACAGTTTTATGAATTTCTGACATTTCTGTGTATTAACCTCAGCAGCAGCAGCAGCAATTAGTGCAAAATAGTTCCAAATTAAGAAAATTTAGACGCTAACCAATCTCTAATGCTTTTTTTCTCCTTCTTTTAAGGAGATGAAGTTATATTAAATCTCATGAAATATTAAAACATTCATCAATGAAGAAGTTAAGAAATGCACTCACTGAATTTTGAAAGCTACATTTTATCATCCTTTGTGTTCTATTGCATGTTTTTATCACATCCAGATTATTTAGATGGATATTCAGTAACGTATAGATAGAAAATATTTATTTATATGCAACTTGAACAAATAAGGTTATAGGAATCTTAGCATTGCCATTTCGTGAATTTCTTTGATATTTAGATTTAATGTTAATTCATAGTTATCTTTCATTTCATCAGATTAAAGTTTTGTAAGGGAGGAAATTCCAGCGTGTATGAGAGTATGGATGTGTGCTGCAGGGTGCCAAGTGTCCTTGAAATGTTCCTGAACGCATTTTGCTCACCCGGTAAATTCTGTCCTGTAACTGCCTAATTGGAATAAGGCCTCATTATCAGTGCTTCCCACCCAACTACACAGTTTCCTTACACTGGACAGAGTGCTACGTTCTTGCTAAATGCAATCACTAATAGGACAGACTAGTCAGTGAGAGAAATAAAAACTAGTTTGCCAAGTCAGCTCCTAGCATCTTTTTTAAATATATGTGTTTGAGATGTTGTGGATAGTAGCTCATGGGGTTTATGCTTATTTCAGTGGTCCCTTAAGCATGTTTTTCTAAATTTAAAAAGCTTATCTCCTGAAACACTGGATTGCTTCAGTGCATTAGCAGCTCATACAAAGTCTTACCCTTTTGCCATCTGGCTGAACCATGAACAAATTTCTTCAGAAGACAACTCTAGCCTTGTCTTGGAGCCTTTCAAGCCAGATTCGTAGTTTCTGCATTTACGAAAGGTGGCAAAAAACCCCTAAGTTATCAAAATAAAATGAATTTACAGAAAAATGTATTTATGGAGTTTGATTCAGAAAGAAAAGGTTGGTTCAGACTTGATTTGAAATTACCTGTTTTTGTAATAAAAAAAAGACTTTTAATGTTATTTAAGTTATATTTCCCATTAAAATATTATACTTGTGGTTTAAGAATTTTTAATGTATTCTTACAGCAATACATTTTGAAAGTACGAAAAAAATATCAGAGATTTGCAGCTAATTGAACACTACAATTACCATTTCAAATAAATGTATTTGATGGCATCTCGGTAAGTTTTTGGAAGCCACTTCATCTCAAATTGGTAAGAGATGAGACTCTATTTTACTTAGTGTGTCAGTAGGATCTTTATAATTATATATGTCCTAAAAGACGTCTGTCTTTGAGAATGACCTGACTATAACTGGAACCTGATTTTTTTTCTCCTTAATGCTTTTTTATATTATTGGTTTATATATATGCATATATAATTATCAGAGAGGGCACATGAATAATGAATAGTGGCTTCTGAGCACAGACTGAAGAAGGCAACTTAATTTTTAAAGTCAGCATTGCAAATGACAATACTTATTTCACCAATTGTTTTTTTTCTTAGTCCAAATTCCTAGGATGACTGTTAGCAACTTTGTTACATTATTTGACTATCTCTAAAATTCAAACGTTATTAAACTCATAAGGGTTTCATCACTGCCATCTTAGTCTGTCAGATTAGTGCCAATGCTTCGCAGAGCAAAACCAGTGTGCATTAAAAACCTTTGGGAAGTTTTTAGACAGGACATAGAATTTTTCTGAGGAAATATATAAGCATGCGCATACTGGATACATATAGTTAGCACAGTGTCTTATAAAAAGGAACATATTTGTAGATTCCAGAAGCATGGTAACAACAAGACTACTTCAGTACTGTCTCTGTATCATTATAGTCTATTCAGAATGTGAATTTTAAAAAAACCAGTTTCTTCTGCTGAGACCACATAGCTGATTTGCAGTATAAGTTTGTAATTCAAACCCTGTAAAGAAATAGGATCAAAACAAGTTCTGTGGTCACGCTGAATATTTGTGGTCTTTAGTGGTAAAAGCAACCTAAAAAGAAAAATGCGTATTTAATTTATTGTTCATATTGGTTTTTTCAGTTGTTTTCTGGCTTTTTGGGTTTTGGGGTTTTGCTTCTTTGTTTGGCTGGTTAGTTTTTTAACTGAAGGAAATGTGGGAAAAGGAAGTCTTAAAATGTTGTTCATCGGCGGTCTGCTAATTAGAATTTACCTCCTTTAAGAACAGTTTTTCAGATCTTTCTTCTAGAAAAACATACATCATCTTTGCTTATGTGAGCTCTCCTGGGTGATGCTGATGTGAGGCTAAGCAAGCCAACGTGCTTGTTTGAAAACTAGGAGAGCTTGTGAGAAGGTCTCTTTTATGTGACAGCTGAAGTCAGTGAGTTCTGAGTTTTTTTCCAAGGATGTTTCTGTCTGGTCTTTGTACGATGTTTTGCCTGAGGTGTCACACCCCACATCTCAGCGAGAAACTAATTCTCAAACTATGCCTAGATGGACAAATGCTGACTTAATAAGACTTTTTGGAGGAGGAGCGCTACTACCATGCTTCAGGACTAAGAGATGGAAAGTAGTTGATTGAATTCTTCTTTTAGGCCAAGTGTTTGAAGATTGTATAGCAATGGCCAAACTGATAATCAATGACATGAAAGGTCAGGAAGAGAAAAAGGTTAGAAAGAACAAACCCTTGTTTAGTTGCGGGGTGGGGAGGGGAAGCATTCTCAGCATGGAGCTAGAGGGCAGAAATGGACCACAAGACACAGAGAAGTATTTCTCTATTCTCATCTGAACACCTTGAGTCAAAAATCTGTATATTTTAAAATTTGCCTTTGACTTTTATTTTCATGGGTTATGGGGGGAGAAAATATTTTAAACCTCTGCAAAAAACGTGCCAGTGAGCAGAGCAGATGTCATGATCCTTCGATGTTTTTCAAGGCAGCCAGGATACAGCAGAGCTTCTTTCAGTGATGGATTTGGCTGCCATGCAAAAAGTATGTTACACTTTTGTATGTATACCAGCAGGCCAGCTGAAGTTCCCAAGATTACAGCATAAATCTCAGAAATATATTTTCAATTACAAGTTAAGCAAATTAATACAATACTATTCTATGAATATGTATTGACTCTCAAGAGGCATGGAAGAAAGATATCTATAAATCTGGAGCGATGTATGTTTTTAGTATAAGAACCAATTCTACTTTGCTTGTGTTTTCCTACCCAAAAGATTTAGGTTTATTTGCTTATCGGGGAATGAAATGCCTCAAAAGACAAGGTACAGTAGACTCTGAATATTTGGGAATTTAATTTTTATCTTCAGAATCTGTTTGGTACTCTGTCTGGTCAAGATATGTGTATATATGTATAAATTAATACAAATAAGAGAATAAATTTTTAGTAGTTATTTGTTTTAATTTTATTATTCTTATTTTTATTATTTCTAAAATACAACTAGTAACAAAAGTGACATTGCGATCCTTAGATGATATATAAGAAGCTGCTGTTAAATCTGTAGAACTGGCATTGAGAATACTGTATGACAGCTTCTCTTGATTACTTGTTTTCCCCTTTCAGGAGCATACTTTTTAATATGTCATAAACTGTGTCACTAGGAGTTTTTAAAAAGCTGAAGTTAATTAAAAGCCACATATAAGCGTGTGATATTGGAGTAAAACCCAGAAAATCTGAAGGGTAGCAACTGGCTCATCAGCTATACTGTCATTAATGACAAATTCCAGAGGACTGTCAATCAACTTAAGCCACAAATGAGTGGAATTATTTGAAGAAAAAGCAGGATTTAGAAACAAAAAATCTAACTTGAATAGAAGTGCTTTCGCTACTGAAAGGGTTACAGCGCTTGTCTTTGGTTTGAGATTTAAACAGTCCCCAAGAGTTCTGGAATCCTTGTGGCACTGTGCTAGTGGAAAAGGACAAACACGAAAAGAAGGAAAAAGGAAAAAGCAAAAGTGACTGAAAGCAAAGTTGGAGTAGGAAAGTGAAGTCTAGGTTCACTATCCAGACTGAGTGAGGTGCAAGGAGGAAATGTTGCAAGCACAGGAGAAAAAAAACAAACTCATGCTGTTTTTCCTTGTAAGTATTCCTTTAATATAAGCTAAAACTATCTCAGTTCTTGACTGAATACTTTATAAAATGCTTCACTCAAGCTATGACACATTCTAACAAATTCTAGCATAAGCAAAGGACTGCAGAGCCTACTGCAGAGAAGTTACATATTTTTCTGTTACTAATTCCTTCCTCAGATCAGATTGTTAAAAACCTGTTGCGGTTTGACCCTCGCTGGCGTCCAGGTGCCCACACAGCTGCTTTGTCACCCCCCCTTCTCCGCTAGACAATGGGAGAAAATGTATCGAAGGGCCCATGGTTTGAGATAAGGACAGGGGGATCAGTTGCATCTACTGTTCCGGGCAAAACAGACTCAATTTGGGGGAAATTAGTTAAATTTATTAGAAAAACAAATCAGAGAAGAGCACTGAGCAACGAACAACAACTGGATCTTCAATAAAAAATAACATCTTCCCCTCATCCCTCCCTTCTTCCCGGGCTCAACATCAATCCCAGTTTATGAACCTCCTCGCCCCACGCAGCGCAGGGGGACAGGGAATGCGGGTTACGGTCAGTTCATCCAATGGTGGTTCCACCACTGCTTCTTCCTCCGGGGAAGGACTCCTCACTCTTCCCTTCTTCTGCTGGGCCATCATGGGGTCCCTCTCATGGGAGACGATCTTCACACAGCTTTCTCCACATGAGTTGTCTCACAAAGGGCAATTCATCACGAACTGCCCACAATCATGAAAATCTGGATTTGCAGACAAATGTACAAGATCTCTTTATCACTCTACCTTGCTTCAGGTCCAATATTCAAAAATGGTAGAATAGAGCCTGTGACAGCTCCAAACTTCAGGTATAAGGTTCTCAATACATTGGGAAACATTTCACTTCATGCAGCCACTAAGTGAATTGATTATTAAATGGAATAAATCTGAAGTGTGGACATAAGGACAAAATACATTGAAAACAGGTTCTTTCATTTTATGATTTTTCTAATCAGTGTTCTCTTTAGCTGGTGGATAATAGGACTTTATGGGCACGCTGTTGGCCTCTGTTACATTCTGTGCAAACCCTCTGTCCTCAGACAAGAAGAGAAATTACTCTAGTCTTTCCTTAACTGAGCTGAATATTCACAGTATTAGTGACAGTCTCAGGTAGTGTGAAGAAGCCTAAAGTACAGTGTGTAGAGAAGTAATAAGGTATGTAAACCTTATGTAAGGTATGTAATAAGGTATGTCTACTCCTCTTTTTTTCTCCATTTTTTTTTTTTTTAAATTTTATTTTACCTACATTTTAAGATTTCCTGGATCTACATCTGGAACAGTTTGTTCCTCACTCTGGTGGCTTGGGAGGAAACCTTGGGGTTTAACTTGTTGACAGCTTTGTTGCACTGTGTAGTAGCAAGGAGCACAGGTCACTCCTGCAAGGGACAGAGCCTTAATTGGCAAAAACCCCCTGTTGGTTGTGTCTTCAGTAGGCAGGGAAAATTTCTGTGTTCCTAGGAATTAGACCTTAAGAGTGTGTCTGGCTGAATGTATAGAAGAAGACATCTGACAATTTTACTGGAATCATAAACTATGTATAAAACATTGATAACGCTAATTGTTACTTGAGGGATTTATTAGCCAAAGTAGTTATTTTTCTTCAGTATCCTGAATTCAAAACTTACTGACAAATCCTGCTTGCTCATAAGCCTCAAGGGTTATGAAATCTTATTAATTGGGAAAGTGTAAGATGCAGTTAAGCCATGAACATAACGAAGACGTTTCTAGTGAGACACTCCTGGGATACAGATCTGTCCATTTGAGCGAGCTGAAAACTTTCTCTAGCAGTTCCTGTACTGTGAGCAACTACTATATAATTCATACCATTGAGGTTCCTTAATCAACAAATACAAGTGTGATGAGATCATGGCGCGAATGTGTATATTAACATCAAGAGAAGACATATAATTTTTTCAAATTACTCTGGATTAGAGAGAGAGACAGTGGAAAAGCTATTCCATATGACAAGGCTCAAGGCATGGACCATTTTTCCAGCAGCTTAATGATTTAGCTTGATAAGTTTTCAAACATTCAAGCGCACACCTGTCAATGTGCAGGTGTGATATTCTGCTGTTTTGTAGTATAAACTGTGATTCCCAGGTATTGCAGTGCTGGCAGCCCTATCCCTGTCTAAATGTAATTGCGCGCTCTTCTCTGCTTGTGCCCAAGATAGTCCACTTGGTCACACTGAGAAACTGAGTGTCTTGGCCAGTCTGCTGCTGGCTTTCTTCACACTGGGATTATTTTAGATTGGCTGCAACGAGTGTGCTATTTTCCATTTGTTAACACATGGGGACTTGTAACTCTGACAACTGAAAAAAATATACTCATTTATATGATGATTACTCTTGTTTTCTTAGATGTAATCTGCAAACACACTCTCTTATCTTTACCTTCTGTCTCACACCTGCATGATCCTAAAATTGGCGACAATTGCAGTACTAATTACACGATGCTTTCTTTGGCAGCAAGGAGAACAATTCACTAGGATTTTCTATTACAGTGAATTTCAGATGTGAAAATAAAGAGAATCCATATCCTTCTAGCAACACAGGGAAAAAAAAAGTAGAATGATAGAAAAATGCAATTCGTATATTTTTTACTTTGATCAGAAAACATTATTTCACAGCTCTCTGGCTTGATTAGGTAAGTTAAATTATTACAATTAAACCCCATTGGGTTACTAAGAGTAAAATGATACACTGAGCTTCCCTAGAGAGCTGGTGCAGTGCCAGCTAAAGTACACACCCAAAGTGAGTTTTATACGTATGTTTTGGTGTCTCCCAGTACTCAAGCCTCATGAGCAACAATAATAAATGACCGATAACAATTAATTGTTTTTTGGATCTGGCACAAGAGAGAGGATGCAACTGATTTAAGAAATAAATTACAAAAAATGAACCCATAGGTAAATCAATATTGCCTTTTTGATTTCACAGTATAATCTTTCTGTTTTGTATCCCTAAAGGCTGCTTCACAGTGAGGTCATTACTAAACTGTTTCTAAATATGTCTTTCAATTATTCCCTCAGTTTATTTTGTTAGATGTGGATCTGGTGATTACTACATATGCCTTCATTACCCTGAGTTTTGGCCAGTACAGGAGAGATCCAGCCCTGACCTGGATGGAGACACTGTAGGGCCACAGGACAGTAGCAGGGATGTAGGAGTCCATGTATCACATTTGACAGGCATTGATTGGAAAAATGAGGGTTACAGTCCCACTAGCCCGTCAGTGGGTGTGGTTTGGGACTTCATTGTGCTTTCTTAAGGAAATACTTTCAGTCTGAATTTTGTGTTCTTGCAAAATGGGCTGGGTCAATTACAAGGCCCATTTCAGTGATGCTATTGAATATCTGGATGGAGTTGAAAGTACCATTTCTGAGCTGCTAATCACTAAGTGGCTTGGGCTATGATTTCGCTACAAAAGCTTTATTTTCTATATGGTAGCATAACAATTATGATCACTGTGGATGTTCAAGCTAGTTCCTGTGATAACAACAGGAAAAAAAGGCTTAATGAAAGTCCCATGGCAGAGTTTGCTTTATTTTCCTTTGGTCCACGAGAGCTTTGATTTGCTGACTCTTATCTCATGCTGAAAGATTCTGCAGGCTCTGGGGTAGCGGAGGATGACAGTTCTGAGGGAGTTGCCTGCAGGCATCATTTCTCAGAAGCTCCTGTGGTTGCAGTTTTACCTGTTATTTCAGTGCCTAGCACCAGGAGTTAAAAGAAACCCATCCTTCTTTGAAGGTGCAAAAAGTCTTGTCTCGTGCTTCTTGCAGGTTTTATTTTGCTTCTTTCTTCAACTTACAAACCAGAAGCTTCTGTGCACAATAGAGTCACCCCTAGCACGAATCCCTGTGCATGATTCCCTGCCTGGTGAAGTTTTGAGGGCATCCTGCTTGACGACTTCCCCTGTAAAATCATGACCCTCTGCAGCCTCCAGGATGGCTGCACTGTTATGCTGGTGAGATTGTCTTCTGCTGCTGTTTCTGTGGATTTCAGTAGTTCTGCTGCTTTTCACACTCTTTAAGATTTGCCCCTGGTGCTTTGTTGAGAAGCATATGCACCTCAACAGAATTGGCCTAAAGTTGCCAAGCCAGCGAGACCACTGAGCAGAAGCAATGGAGAACCAGTTAAGATTTCTCACATGCCTTCTCTGTTTTCAGCTGAATCCCTGTGAATTGCACATCCTTGACCCTTTCCCAGTAAGCCTTCTGCCATGCAGCAGCCCTCCAGCAGCTAGCACCTCTCTCTGACTTGTGCTGAACTTGTTGGATTACTTATATTAACCCCTGAGTCCAGAATTGCCAGGTCTGTGAAAAGATAATTTTGCCTGTGAAACAAAAATATTGCCTCACATGGCCCTTTGCTTGCCCATTTGAGTGTTCATCTCTTTGTGTGCAAAAAAGGACTACCTGTCCTTCTAAAAGGACTTTGGGGACCTTTACTGACCAGAAGTTGACTAGCTCAGAGTGTACCTCCTGCAACTTGCCATTTCAGGGGTAGGAAGAGTAGAATGATCTATTTAGCTCATTCCTGTGCCATCAGTTGCATCAACTGAGGGTCAGTGTCTGAGACTGAACTTCATTCTATTGATTTAGGGATACTGGCTGGTTCTTTTTCTCACAATGACTTGGATTTCTTGATAGCTTAAAGCAGTGATTATTTGTTAGTATTCAATTCCCATCATAGCTAAAGTTACCCATGAAATCTATCTCATTGTTCAAAGTCTAAGGGAGAATCTTGTACCATATTTGATCTTAATACATCTAACACTAGAGATTGTCATGAGACAGTATCCCAGTACATGACTCCATTTACCTTGACAATGGTTTTCCCAAAGGCTAACCTGAATGATTCATGTTTCTGCTTACTTCTGGAGGATCCATGTTCATCGAGATGTAATAATTTCCTTCTTATTTGCAACCAGCTCTTACATGTCTCTTGACAGCTATCACATCCCTCTCCACTCTTCTCCGCTGTAGCCCCAACAGCTATGTTTGTGTATCACATCATTTTTCCAGAGTTCAGACAGTTGACTGTGACTTTAACATTTCAGCTGCTGTACTATCACATTACAGCATTAAATGTACATGCATTTATTTTCTAATCAGTCTTCTGTGTGTATAATATAGAAGAGGAGAAAGGAGGCATTCTGTTCAAAAATACTGTTAGCCACCTGTGGAGGGAAAATTGCCAATGCACATGGAGTAAGAGTTAACCTGAGCCTGTGGTCAAACACCTGCTTCTTTCCAATAAAAATGGGGTCAGCAACTCGGGTAACCCTGTCACAGAAAGTTGCTTTCTGTGCTTTATTTTTTTGTGTCATCTTTTAGCCAACATAATCTGTGAAAGGCAGAGTCTGAAAGCAGGCACTGAACCCATAAATAGGATCTTTGCAGCAGTGTTCGGTAGTTGGGTAATTTAAACAGAAGATGACAAACGCAGCTGATGGGATTTGGTTGCCTCAAATGTCTGTGTGTCTGCTTCTGTGAGACTGGAAAGCACAACTGCTCATGCTTTGTAGCTACTCATGTGCCCTCGTCTTGTCATCTGTATTTGACTTCATGCATGATGATTTCTCTGATAAAAACTCCTGATATTTTTTCATTTTGCTAGCTACAACAGCCACGTCTTTGTTTAATTGTGTTCTGCAACTTTCACAAATAAACTTAGCCATCTGTGCATTTAGACCAAACACATGCCTTTTTCTTTGCATGTTATCATCAATATTAATGTGACTAATATTTAGCACTGGTCCCTACATCATTCTAAATCAACAAATAAGAGTAGTTGTAGCTTGCAGCTCTCAAAATCCTTCAGTAGTCTGTTTAATGAGAAGCAATATGTTCTTCCTGACTTGTAGAGTGGAAAGAGGAGCACTGGAACCCCTCCATTACATTAACGGGTTATATGGATCTCTACTGTAATCTGTTGCAAAATTAACAAAGGCAACTGATAATGGCTCTCATTGCTGTGGCAGAACAAGAGATGCATCTTTAATAAACTGGTTGTTAGCTGATGTACTCTAAACCTTTGCTTATATTAATCCATTGTAACTCTTCAGTTACATTGAAAGAATGCGTTGAGTCTGGGAAAATGAAACAGATTTGGAAATTGTTTTTAGCTAAGACATTACTACAGGCAAATTCATTCTAATTTGGACTCAATTAGGCAAGAGCTCTGAAAGTTTTAACTTGATGAGGTCACTTTTGGCTTTATTTCTATATTTAAAATTGTTACCTGTTTTGGAGGCTGAATTATTTTTTACAGATACACAGACAGAGCTATTTACTTACAGACATAAAAATAGGGCAGAATGTAATATGCACATCAAGATAGAGTTGCTATGATTATAAAGATATACAATCTTTAAGTCTTGCTCTACTTTAAAACCTCATGTGACAAAAATTTATTTGTTTGCAACAAAATCACTTCAAGTCCAAAGATTAGGGGAATGCACAAAACAATATTTTTATTGCCCATCTCAGCAAAGATGCATTGATATTTATGAGGTCCATTAAAGAAATGTATTAATATATGACATTTTTATATATAAAATGCAAGCTTAGAATAATCTTATTTTTAGAATATGCATTTTGCTGCAGACAATTAAATCAGCCAGAAATTTAAATGCTCCTTTTTGGTAGATGCCTTCTTTTTGAGGCCTTATTGGTGATAGAGTTTAACATATCCCATTGTCCAGAAACAGAAAGAATTCTGACTTCAACCTGCCTTGAATATTTCACCCCGAGGAGGCGGAGGCCAAGCTTTCTGCAGGCAGAAACGGGAGGCGCTGGAATACCAATAAGGGCAGTAATAACTCAGACATGAGAGATAATGAAGCCTTCATGGGTGAGGATCACTGCCTGGTGGTGTATCTGTGAGATCTCATCCCGCTCGGGTTGGTGGAGAAAGGATGAGTTACGGGAGGTGTAGGCCAGTGTAGCTGACCTCTAAAGCTTCAGACAGTTCCTGAAATGTGAAGATCCCTCCTAACCAAGGCTTCCTCACAGCCCTGTTGACCCTTCCTGCCCACCTCATCCACCCAAGTTCCAATCAGTTTTAATTATCATTCTTTATAAACATGGATTGATTAAAATTGTTCAAGTTTTTGTGTTTGGTTCTCTTTTGCCAAGTTGTTCAGACAACAGGAATGCACTGACTCGGAGAGACCAAACACTGATATAAAATGGGGAATAAGATCGAGGCAGGACAATCATACCAGTATGTTTCAAGAAAGAAGGGAGGCTACATTTATAGGAAGCCTCTGGCTTCCAAGGTCACAATGACCTAAACTGAACTACCTTTTTCAACAATTTACGTCAAAACCAGTATGTAAAATCAGTATGTAGAGGTGTTTGCTTGGGACATGTCATAATGCCACCATATGTCACAGTCCCAGCACTGACAGGGAAAGACATAGAGATGGCTTTATCCATGAAAGAGGTACAACTTTTCTGCCATGCAAAGGATCATGTGAAAATCTACAAGTGTTTTGTAGCCCTAATGTGCTGGGAGGTTGTTCCCCTGTCTCCCTCTCAGGCATCTGTGATGCAATATCTTGTCATTTCCGTTACCTTGTTCTTCTGCAAACTGTGAGTAAAAGCTTTTGCTTGTGACCTGGTTTAGGCGGTTCTTAAGCTGGGCTGTGGTTGTTTCATCTGAGGAGTGAGACTCCAGTGAGAATCTGATTTCTCTCTAGCAAGGGTAAATGGTACAGACTCTCCTCAGGGCCCAATGGCCCAAGCGTGGTGCAATTTTTCCAGTTTAGGAAGCATCCTGAACAGCAACTCATTGCATAGCTGGTAACAAATGTCTGATGTTGTGTATCAATAGTTTTGGCAATCTTACAGGATTTGCATATCAGGATTTTACACCAATCTACCAAATGGAAAGTCTCTTAGACAACAGATAATATTATAGTAATAACAACAACAACAACAACGAAGCGCAGAAATTAAGTAATAACCATCTCTTAGCATGAAATGTAATTTAAAATTAACAAAAACAGCTATGTTCCATAAAATATACTGTAGAACTTTTAAAATACAGATTCATGCTTTTCCAAGGGTGAAGTATGACCTTCAGGCTCTGCATGAGAGTGACAGCAATTTGATTTCCATCAAAGGGAAGAACAGGCATATCTAATGGCTTTAACCAGTGTTTGGATGCAAGAAGCAATATCTTGGTCGTTTCTGAATTCAGTTTGTATGTATTGACTGACGTTCAAGAAGTGATGCCCGACAAGCTGATAGCTCTGGAGCTACTCTCTGCACATCAGCTGAAATGAAAGCAGAGTTTCATTCCAATAGCTCATAAAAAACGGTGCTGAATACTGCTACTTGCTGAATACCTACCTGCTTGACACTGAGTGTAACAGTAACGGTAAAGCTTTGGGTCAAAGCCCATCATGCAGATGTTGTTTCAGAGGTGACTGTCTAGTATGGCATAAACTTTTTGAGAAATACAATGCAAATGAGTTAAGTGCTTGTTACTCTTGTGTTGCCATCTAATTTTAAGAATCCAGTGATTGCACCCGCCAGCTATAGGAAAGGCTAAAGCTATGTTATGATGACTGTATGATTCCCAGTGTTTCTATAATACAACCCTGTATCTTCCCTATACTGAATGATTAGAGGATGTTCACTCTACACAAGCTACTTTTCAGTCCATCCAGAAGCAAAGATGACGAAGTTACTCATTATGTGGAGTGTGTAGTCAAAACACACTGAACCAGGTTCTTCATTAGTTGGGTTGGATGGTTCTTATGCTGAGAACTTGCAAAGTGCTGCTTTTACCTTATGACAGTCCTCATGGATCTGGACCTGAGAGACTTGCCCTGAGTGTGATCCTGGTAGGGTTATGTCAGAGATGTCAGGGAAAATATCTTCAGACTGCGAGATGGAGTTGCAAGAATAGAGTGTACCCTGACTATTTTTCTTCTAAGGAGTCAGCAACTTTTTCAGAACCAACTCTGCTAATCTGGTAGTATTCAGATGTACAATGTTTCTTTTGGTCTATGTTAAGGGATATGAGAGATTTCATCTTTTCAAAGTTGGACTCAGTGGTGCTGTTTTACTGCCAAGAGCTGAAGGCTGTATTTGCGGTGGATTTGTGAAAGCGCATATACTTTGAAATAGGTTTAGAATTGGAATTTGATGGACTGATCATTGTAAAGCTTTTTATCTTTAATATCTGGACTAATGCTAAGTTTTCAGTTCACTTTCTAAATACTAAAAGTGTGCTTTAGAGAGCTGCTGAAAGCCTGCAACTCCCACTGTTTTCAGTCTTTCACATTTACTCGGCTTCTTAAAATTTGACCTCGTTCATTTGGGAGCCTGACACTTGGTTCTCAACTTTCCAGTGTCAGTCTATGTTTCATTAGCACATGAAAAAAGCTCTTTATCAGTTCTTCTACTGAGATGTAATACCTTTTCCAAAACTCATAGACAGATTTGGAATGAATATTTTAAATCTAGACATACTTATAGCTGCTGTCTACTCTTTATCTGTTTAAAAGCCAATGAAAATCAACATTTCTGAATTTTTACACATGACCACAGTGGATTGTATAGATGTGTGATGATCATTGTTGACCACGGACTTTCTCACAACAGAAAACTAGTAACTTAGCAAGCACCATTCAAGCATTAGAAGAGTTGTGGGATATTGGAACAGGGTGCCCGGGGAGGTGGTTGAGTCGCCATCCCTGGATGTGTTTAAGCATCTGAGTGATGTGGTGTTGCGTGATATGGTCTAGGGGTGAACTTGCAAGTAGGGTTAATGGTTGGACTTGATGATCCCAAGGGTCTTTTCCAACCTGGATGATTCTGTGATTCTGTGATTAGAAAGGAATGTAACTGAATGTATGATAACCTTTTTAATGTATGATAAGCTTTTTAATCTTTCTCCGTGGCACAGACAATGCATTTTTCCAGTTTGTGGGGCCTCAGGAACACTCCCATTACCTACCACCTTTCTTCTGAAAGAGATATAAGCACACATTTTGCAGCACTAATTCTGCTGAGGACGGAGGGTAGACACCATCCTCTGCCTTCTCGCGAGGACAATATGGAGTTCATCTGGAAGTTACTTGAGTGTTGCTCTTTCAGCACCCCACTCTCTGACAGGGATGCTCCACTGCTGAAGCAGCTTGCAGTGTTCTTACCCAGATAATCCTCCATAGCCACCAGATAATGGTGCTTGGAAAATTCACTTCCCTCCTTTCCTCAGCTTTATGTTCCCTCAGACAGTCCCAATACAGTCTTACTCATTTCACCATTATGAAAATGTTCTGCAAAATGTTCTCTTTCCTTTAATGAGTGAAAAAAAATTATGATCTCCTTTGCATCAAGCAATGTATCTGCTGCCTTAAATCACACTTCGATAGATCTCTGAATTGCATGAGTAATTAACAGCCTTTATAGAATCTTTGTAATAACCAGTAACATCAAAGGGTAGTAATAAACCAGAAAATAAACTAATAATTAAACCAATAAATCTTTAAACATCAGTATATTAAAAATTCCTTTGAAAATAAGCATGTGCACCAGCCAACATCTAAATGATGGACTTAGTCCAAGGAACTCACATGATGCTGAACAGAAGATGCAACAAATGTCCATCGCAAAGGGATTGGTCTCAGTGGTTTATGTGATGAGAAATATGTACTCAGTCACACTCTGCCTGGCAAGTATTCAGCAGCAAAAAGCCCAGGTGTTCTGAAACCATGCAGGTTAGTCTTGTGTTCGTCAGTCAGTAGTGCAGATCCATAAGAGCAGATCTGCAGAGCAGAACAGTTGCTGCTGAAGACCTCACATCCTCATTATGCCTTTTCATGGTTTTATTTGGACTGGTCTGGACTGCTCCTGTGTGGTGAATCTTTATTACTGATGTAACTACGGTAGATACACAGCTGGAGGGTATCTTCCAGCTTTGTTTTATTCAGAAAGAATCCAATTTGTGTACTTGGACACTGCTACATAAAGCAAACGTGAAGGCAGCAGGGACTACTAATTCGAAGCCTCGCTCCTCATCTGAGCTAAAGCACTAACATACTCATGTTCTTCACTGAATAAGAAGGATAGGGGAAAATGCCCTTAAACCCTTCCTGTTCTTGGGATGTCTTACTCTGCATCACACTTTCTTGTTGTGTCACTTATGGGGGAAATACAAGGACTTTTTACTTGGATGCAGTCAGGATGGAGCTCAAGGATAAATCATATTCTGCTGCCCCATGGCTGAAAATCAGGGGTCACCCCATGGGTCATTCCCTCCCCCAGGTGGTGCCCTGGGCAGGCACAGAGCCGCCCACTGCCATGGCGCATATGGGCTGGCCGAGACATGCTGCAGACACCGAGTCTATAGACACGGAGAATTTACAGCCATTTGCTGCAACAGAGCTGAGAGCCTGACAGGAACCATCACACAGTATCCAGTGAAAATCTGAAACAATTTGGCAGGACTTTAATTTGATATGCTTGATTTTTACAGTGCAAAATTTATGGGTTTTGAAATAGAATATTATGATATTGGTACTCCAAAGTTGACAATATATCTAAAAGTAAAACTGTATGTGTTATACAAAGCTTGAATAACTGGATAAATATTGCTAAGTGCCACTTAGAGAATGAAATGAAGAGCTGCAGTACACCCACACACAAATAAAAATACTATCTGCCGGGAGTTCTTTATTGTGTTTAGCAGAGAGGTATAAGTGCACATTTAAATAGTGATTTATATCACTACTTTCTCTTATGTTTAGATTTCTGAATGTACAGAAATCAGAGCCTTACAAGGTCAATTCACTCTTGGATACCTGAATACGTTCAAATAATTTTCTTCCTGCCTTGTGCAGAACATGAAATTGAAAATCTTCAGCTAACTTTTTCAGATAATCCACGAAGAGTACGGAGTGTTGAGTCCATGAATGACCACAGCCATGATTTCAAAATAAAAAAAAAAGTAGTGCTAGGTTGTTAGGGAATGTCACACATAGAGCATAGTTGCAGCCAGAGATGGTATCTTGGTATTTTTTTGTTAAAATAGATCTAGATAAATTCAGGACAATTTTTTCCTGATAAATGAGCTGTTTCAAGATACAGAGTTAGCATGTAGCCTATCCAGCTTGTGGTTGTGAGTCACTTATTACAGAGATGCTCAGAGAGATTCTTTAGTTTCTTTATGAGTCAAATGTGCTTTTCAATCCTTGCTGCAGTAACTCTAGAGCTTGCAGGCTTTGAGAAGTAATTTTAGGATGGTCCCAAGGAAATAAATCTGTCTGAAAACAATAAGTGTGGTTGTTCAGTTATGTTTTCCACTGTTTCTTTTTTGCTTCATCGGTGAAACACTGCAAACAGCTCCTGCAATGTATTCTCTACCAGCCATTTTGCAGTTTGGCGCTTGCTTCTTCTTGCTACTTCTCTGTTTGTGATATTTTTGCACCTTTTATGAAAGCCCACGGGATATCAATATCAAGCACAACAAGGCAACTGTTTAAAATGTAGATTCTTTTCTCATTGTCTTCTTTTAAAATATGTCCAAATACCAAAATAAGTGTATAGTTCTGATTTTTATTCCTTCAGTTCAAAGTCTAAACTTTCTTAAAATGTACGTGTTTGCACTGCCACTTGTCTTACAAAGTTTGTCTTTGATCAGTCAGTGCTAATATACAGAGCAAGACACAAGTAATCATAACTTTATTCAACAACTAGAAATGGCAGTTTAGGAGAGAAAAGAGGATTTGTGCTCTGTAAAAATATATACACTTATACTGTATTGTGAATTTCATGAAGTAGGAATACCTGAGAGAAAAAGAATGAACAAAAATGTTTGTGATGGTTTGAAAGAATGCATCCAATTAACCTGTATCACCTCTAAAATAAAAATGCTGTAATATAAAACTAGGGGGTTTTTAGCTGTATCCAAGGATGTGGGGGAGTTTCTGGTGAAAGGCTCAATTGTCTAGCCCCATTTTTGGTGATCATGCCCACATGGGTTCAGTGGAGTGAATAACAGAGCTGATGACCGGGTATTTACAGATATGTTAGAATTTATTAAAAAGTATTAAGATATAATATACTTTTAAAAGTATGAAGTCATAAGTGTGTGTCATAGAAATGTATTTATGTTAAACTAAACTTTTATAAACTTTTCAGATAGGAAGAAGGATAGATTAATTCTTAAACTTTCCTGTGAACATATAAACTTCCTGAAAATCCTCTTGTTGAGTTTCTCAAATAAAGTGACTGAAAATTTATTAGACTGATTGGAAGCCATGATGGAAAAGTAATTGAGGGACAAAATATCCTTTCAGTCATTGTTCAGAAGCCACAAGACAGGTCAGAAGAGGAGGCTTTCTCCCCTGGGAGTGTGGTGATGAGCCAAGGTTGGCTTTGGCATGTTTGTGGGTGCAGAGCAGAAACTTTTACCAAGCGCTTAGAGAAGATTGTTGGCAGTAGGCTCTAGAAGACATTGCAGACAACAATGTAAAAAGGAGGAGCAAAAAATGCTTCCTGGAAAATTGGAGGAAGGAGGAGCATGTGGCCAGTGCCTTTGGTACAATGAACTGGGATGAGGTGTGGGCTCTCCTGCATTTCCTGTTGACTGCCCTGTGATGTGCAGGTACTGGGAAAAACGTTTTTTGGTGTGTCTCTGAGGTCAGGAGAGTGAAGGAGGAGACAGACAGCTAGATGGCTAATGCAGAACATGTGCGTACCTTCCCCAGGCCTGGCTGTGCTCAGCCTCTCCTTGGTACCTGCAGGTTCTTTCGGTGAATACGGACCCACATGTGCATGTTTTCCTGCACATGAAAAAATGACTGTATTGATCTACAATTTCCATCATTTGACGGGTGTCATTTGTAGATACAGTCCCCATCCCTGTCCCCATGGAGAGCTGGGCAGAAACACGAGCTGGGCACAGAGAAGCAGCGGGGAGAAGGGAGCCCTCTGCGACGCACCTGCTGCAGCTCTTGCTGCCTACCAGGTGGCTCTTGTGTTTCATCCCAGCTGGAGGTTTTCCATCCCCGTGGTCCCATTCCTAAATATAAGGAATTTTAATAATAAGGCCTTGAGGTTGTAAGCACATAGATTGCAGTTACCGGTAGAAGAGAGGGTGATTTTTCCTGCTGTGGTTCTTGGTGTAGTTTTGCTGCATGGTGATAGTGATGTTCTGCAGTGCATCTGATACGGAAAAGGAGTAGGTTATTTGCACACTTTGTAGTCTATGTAGGTGAATAGATATGCACCAGATATTTCTTCTGTTCCCTTCTAATCTTTAAGGCGGAGGTAGGTCTGTTTCACCAGATACAAAAACTGGGAAAACAAGCACAAATCACGAGTTCCAAGAGCAAAACTCGCTTTTCCCTCACACCAGGGAAAGCGTCTCCAAGGTGTCAGCAGGGTGAAACATGCTCCAGGTCCCACTATACAGAGATGTGTGCTGAAAACAATCAGAGATGCTTAAAACTGTTACAGTGCCTTTGTCAACTGAGGTGGCTCTAGGAGCTTCATGGGTTCCCGTGTGTGCTTGGCACCCACAGATTTTGCACCAAGCATTACGACTACCTGTCTTGGACATGCAGTGTTAGCAACAACTGAATGCTGCCTGCCCCAGTGAGGTTACCTGGCTCGTTCCGCTCCCGAATTGCTATCCTAGATGGCTTTCTAGAAAGGCAATCAAGCCTGCATGTGAATACATGGTAATACTCTCTCTCTGACCTTTTCAAGCTTCCCAGGAGAGATGAAAAAACTGAATCCCTGCCAGGGGAAGAATTTAAGTTGACACAACAATTCTGGAATTAAGCAACTGTCTGCCAGTGCTTTTGGTAACTGAAACTGCATCTTCTTCTATTAATTTTCCTGTCCTGGGTCCTTTGGAATGCTGTTAAGAAAAAGTCTAAATGAGCTTTTTCTTTCATCCTTTATAGAAGCTGCTGTTTCTTTGATGTTTGTGCTCTTCTAGACACATAAAGCCAATCTTGCTGTATGACTAGGACTATTCCAAAAGAGAGAGGGGAGGGGGTGAAAGTCACTTCTGTGTCTCGTGAGGTGCATGGACCCCAACATCCTTCTCTGAGAGAGGTAACAAGGAGTTACTGCTCTGCTGGGTGGGAGATCCCTGTAGAAGGGCTGGGGAAGAGCCAGCAGCCTGCAAGGGGACCTCGCGCAGAGTCTCAACTCACATTGACTTTGTGCCCTGTCATCCTGGTGAGACCTCATGTCTCGTGCAAATTTAGCAAGCAAGAGAAGCATCTGTGAATGGTGCATGTGCTCTGTACTGCTTGCAGGTTTTTGTGTACTTGCTGCAGAACTAGATCTTTCTACTCACTGAATGCTGACTTGCATGCCATTCTTTCCCTCTTTATTTCAATACTAGAGATGTCTTAAAGAAGGATAGTTTAAAATTATGTGTTTCATTTCCTTTGCCGAAAAACTAGTAGGAATGTATGATCAAGTATTATTTTTTAATGTTTTTATTTTTTTACTTATGGGTTAATTCTTTTTCAAGTTAGGAGTTTACAAATGCTGCTGATGAAACTTTTCCAAATCACTCTTGCATTTTCCATTGTCAAACAAACAAGCAAAAAAACCCCACAAACCACAAGGAAACATTATGGCATGGTAGCTTATGCAATAGCCATATACCAGAACAGTTCTATCACCAACTGCCTTAGTTTCTTCCCCTATTAAATGATACATAACCTTGACTCTTATAAAAGTTTGAAAAGTGTAAAGTGAACAACTGTAGTAATGGGAGATTGTATGTGGTTTGTCAACACAAATAACTCAGATACTGAAGCCTGTATTGCAAGTGTTGCCTGGGAAACCTATGTACAGCATAATGGGTTTCTAAAACCCATCATACATAAGGAAAAACCCCAAACATTTGATACCAGCTTTCAGCCAAGGTAAGAAGAGGGTAACTGGGACATTGGGGCACATTGCGCTGACCAGAGTCACAGCTGCATTGCAAACTGCTTACCTGGCATGCAGCTTGAACTGTGGACAGACTTAAATCCCTTTTATTAAAGTCAATTGCTTGTGGATTTTTTTTTCTTCATGAATCCCTAATGCAACATTAATTACACATGACAAATGAAGGCCAGGTCTGGAATTAAGACCTGAGCTTTCCTGGCTTTCGTTTTAATGCTGATACTACCAGGCACACTGGGAAGGTTTGCAAGAGCTCTTGGCACGGGACCACTTCAGCTGGCACGAGGGGCAGCTGCTGTGCTGGAAGCCCATAGGTCAGTGCTCTGTCGAGCAAGGAGGCAAGACTGAGGTTCTCGCTGCCAAAACCAACCCCTGCTACATTATTACTAGGCAGGGCAAGATTTTGCTGCTGTACTGTTGAAACCAAAGTTGTAATTCTAATCTTTCCCCCTTTTGTTTTTTCACTCAGTCTATCAGCCAGTCTACCTGATGCCGTAGGGAGCTCCTGGAAAAAAACCTCCTTCTATAAAAAACTCTCCTTCTATAATGAAATCGGTCATGAGCAAGGAAGAGTTGCCCTTTTTTGGCTCTTCTCCACTTGCAAGTGCTTTTTTTACTAGGCGGTGGAGAGAAGACCCACTGGTGACAGGTCGCTGCACTCATCTGCAAGGGCACTGCTGCACTTTCAGGTGCCTCACGCTTTGAGACGTACATAGTCTTGCCTCAGATACCTTAGAAGACATAGTAATATGGAAAGTGTAAACAAAACCCCTTGAATAGGAAAGACTGGAATGGGATTGTCACCTCTGGAATGATGCTGATACACTTGATTTTCCATTTTTAAAATTTTCTGAATAATCAAATGCCATTAGAAAAACACAAAAATGTACTCATGATAAAAACCCCTGAATTTTCCCAACCAAAAATATATTAAAACTGACTCAAAATATGAAAGTCTACTTTTGTATCTCCGTTGCTGTAACCAGTGCTCCCATTCTCCCTGATAAAGCAAAGGCCGTGGAGAGCTCTATCTCTGATTGTGCAACACAGGTTGATATTTCATTCTGAAAGTGTTCCGTGCAGTTGCTCATCCATATGTTACTGAGTTTAGCATGGGATAAGAGACTGTTTCATTGCATTTAAATGCACAAATGCTTTTTAAAAAACACACAGTTTGAGGGTGACAGATTCTCTTGACAAACTATCGGAGTAGTATTGATTATTGGACCAGATAAATATTTTTTTAAAAATCAGATTATTAAACATTTCTTAAGAAAATATTTTATGACCGCTTTCAAAGCTTTAATAAATAACAATATTTTTGACTGATTTTGTTTGTACCTTCCATGGGATGCGTATTCTGACAGGAGTCCTTGCCTCATCAAAGAGAACAGAACCAGGTAAAGACATTCTAACAAATCACAACTCCTTGAAAGTAGTGCTTTCCCATGAAAAACCACTCCTTAAATTTAAGCTGACTCAGAGTAGCCTGTTTCAGGTCTTTAGGGCTTCAGGACTGCTGAAATGCATTCTTACAAAAATGAAAATAAAAATGTTACAGTGTTTTGGAGAGCTCAAAATGTCCTGTTCTTCTTGCAGTTCTGCTTGGGACTACTTTCTGCAAATGGGACTTGACACAAAAAGGAAACTCCAAAGGTTGTTTATCTCTAAATTCAAGCCATTCTACATACATGGAATGACCTGGAAAGTTAATCAGATTTATTAGCTATGCAAAATGGTTTATCTGTAGCTCTTCTGCAGTTGCTTCCTCTCTAAAGGAGCAGCTCATTTTCATATTGCTTTGTTGCTGCGACAGTTTTGTTCTAATTATAACCGATCAGACTCAGATACCTTAATAGCCTTGCAACTACTAATTTTAATCAGAACTGAGCACATTGAGAGCATGTCACAGCCTAGGTAGTCAACCCTGCTTCTATGCACTGCTGCTCAGAGGAACAAGGGATATTTAAATGAGGGGAATTACCCAAAGGGCAAATCTGATCCACTGTTTTTACAGACAAAGAGAAACACAAACTCAAGGGAGTAAATGTAGAAGCATACAGGCTGGTATCTGTCATAGTTTGGGAGCCACAGCTGTTTAAAATTGTAGGTTTTCAACTGCAGGGCTCAGCCATCACCACAACTATTATTATTATTATTATTTTACCAAGCTTAATCCTAGGGATCATTTTAGGCTGACAAAAGCCTTCTCTTTGTTTATTCATTACACCTGTATAGTGCCCTCCACACCTGCTGAGTGAGAGTCCTGTTACTCCCTGCTTTAAAATCTGTTACAGCAGGAAGCCTAGGTCTTTCATAAAGATAAGCGCCTTGGCGAAGAAAGCTGAACATCTTCAGATCTAAATAAAATGATGCCACTTGATGAACTCTAAGGACCATGTTAAATTAAAAAGTAAGCAACCGACCTCCCCCCCCACAAAAACCTCAGAACAAATCTCACAGCGTGGCCAAGTCAACTGTAGAGAAAAGACCTGCAAGTGAACGACATCATGGCCAGCCAGCACTTGGAAGATACCCACTGTACATCTTAATTTTAAGGTGTTTCAGGCAAACGGCTTAAAATGTGCGCATTGCCAGTGAAGGACTGAAAGCCCTAATTAATGTCATTAGGCTGATTTATTTGTCCTTCTTTGCCACTCGTCCCTTCCTGCATCTTGGCTGCTTCTTGGTGTGCTTTAAATTTTATTCAAGTGCAAGTAATATAACAAAGGAAAAAAAATCTTTGTCTAATCAGTTTGCACAAAGAAGGATTGTATTTAATTTTATGGAAATACCAGTTGACAGCCTCAGTTTCAACAGCAGTTACACCTAAATGGGAAAATCAGTCCCTCTTCCCTGCTCCATTGACATAAACTTCTTTACAGAGATAGTTATCTTTGAATAAGCGTTTTCCCTTCTTAAATTATTAAATAAATTAAAAATTAAGGGTTTTCCCTTATCTTTGAATAAGAGATTTCCCTTCTCAAGTTATGAAATAAGCAAATAATTTAAGCTTTTTCTTTTTCTCTGATATCTGACTGTAGTGATGTGTTTATATGCAAAATATTAATATAAAATTCTAAGAAAAAAGACTCTTGAGCTCATACAATTATTGCTTAGTGAAAACAGTAAGTAAAAATAGAGTGATTAAATTTAAAGGTTTTATTTTGAAGTTGGAGAAATAATTATGCTGTATATATTTGACTCACATAACTGATTTGATCTGATTACAAAATGGTTGATGTGAAAACAGCCAATATAGCCAATAAGCAATATTGGGATAAATTGTTGAGGTGGTGAATCATATAATTAGCAGCCACTTCTAAGCTAATACAACTAAGGAGAAAGACTCTGATCCTCAAAAACTCTGCCAGGTGACCAGGATGATGCAGGAGTCTTGTCTCACCCTGCATATTTTGTCTGGTATGGCGGGATGCAGACCAAAACAGATGTTTCGACCATTCAGTTACATCATCTAAAACAAAAAAAGAAAAGGGTGTTGGATCATGCTGTCCATTCTTTTTAGAGTCTCTTTTAAGAGGCATATACCAGCCTCTTACTCTTCCTTTAAGTACATCGTAGTTAAATGAGTTTCTACAAATAATGGAATTGCAGGTATTGATTACTTTTAAATTGCTATTGCACAATATGATGTCGGCAGCTGTGCTCTGATAAAATAGCATGTTATATTCTTGTTCAGCTGACGGAGGCCTGACCCAGCACCAGCACCAGTAAGGCTAGCAGGTACTGCTGCCACGGGCAGGGAAACAGCACTGGGCTCACCAAAGGGGTCTTTACAGGCAGTGTGGATGTGGTAGCAAGTAGACCTACTCTAGCTGGCTTAGAAAAGATGGCTCTGAGCCAGAACGAAATCCAGAAAAGCTTTCATGCAGCTAGATGAAATGTATAAAGTCAGAGATGGAAGCATAAAGTCAATCCACATGGAAAAAGATGTGGACTCCTGAAAATGAGAGGTACTGCTTATTCTTTGTTCCTGAAGGACGACTCTTCCACCAACCTACTCTTCAGTAACACTCAGCATTATTTTTAGTTACAATTTGTACTTCTAGAGGGGAGTGTCAGGCAGTTTTCTAAATGTGAGCACTGGTCTGACTTCCAAGGTATCCTTGAAAGCATTTTTTTCCATGTAAATGAAAAAAAAAATTCCTTCTCCTTCTTTTCTACAATTCTAATGAAATTAATCTATTGCTACAGGGATTTATTAAGGCATTAATGAGCTCCTTACAAGTATTGTACTTCATTTACATTTCTGATTATGACACTTCTTTATGTGCCTTTTGAACTTTCATGATTCTGTAATTGCTTGGCTAAATTGTTAGGACTGAAAGCCTCACCACATATTCATTACACATCCAAATTTCTCCTTCTCCCAATTATGAGACATGAGAACATCAAGGATACAGGACAAGGCTGCACATATTGAAGACTTTCCTTAAATATACCAAGGATGAATGTTCTAGTAAGGAGAATTGGTCTAGGATGCTGCAACTGTATACTTTACAAAAAAACACAGCAAGCCAGAACACAGGGAAAACACATAAGAGGAAATATGACCATATGCCAACGTAGAAATTGCTCCACTAAGACCTCTGAAATCACATATTTGAGGATGCAATCTTGGAAACTTCTCTGCTGATAGGGAGAGAGAGCAAGCATTAAAACTGTGAGACGTACATTGGAGTAATTCAGTGTTTTGTTGTGCTGCTTAGCACAGAGCAATTAGCCCTAAATTATTCTTGCAAATAGTGAAACACTTGCACATTCCCTGCTAGTGAAATTAACTTTGAAGACCAAAATGACAATGGCAGTTACACCAAACATTGAGCACAGTTCTACTTTCACAGATTTTCATCACAACCTTTGCTGCTTTATTGAAAAGATGAAGAATTGAAAGAACTATTGTAAGGAGGGAAAAAAAAAAAAAAAAAGAAGGAAAAAAGGTGCTACTTCAAGCAGAAACACACAATGCACAAATTCAACACAAGTGCTCCTATCCTTCATATCCATTTGAATCTCAGGGCATATTCACCAGTGGCAATCAGGGTCTTGATTACACTATTAAAATGTCATCTGTATTCTCTGTTAATGAAAAGTGGAAGAAAAATATTAGCTATTTTTTCTATCAAACTGGACACCCTTTGTATTTTGCACATACTTGCCTTGAATGGATCTTTTAAATAAATGCAATTGGTGTTCACTTGTGGACTCAGGAACTGTCAGCTTGCATTCTTGAAGCTGTTATTTTCATATATCATTTAATCAGAATACTGCACCATGATTTAAAGTCACTCCTCTAAATTTCCAAGTACTTAACATCCTTAGAAAGGCATTAAACTTCAGAAGTTGTTTTTAGAGGCAATAACTTAGTTATCATTTGGCTGGTGTGGTTAGCAAAATTATTATCCTGAATAATACCAGTCTTAGAGCTGAGAGAAATACTCTGAAATGTTTGATGTTTTTTTGTGTACTTGGTGTAATTTAGTGTGAGTACAGTACTTCATGATATATTAATGAAAAACTTTCATGATGTCTATTAAGAAAAATAAGATGTCTGCTCGTTGTGCAGTGCAACTCTTTTTTAAGTGCAGCTTACTTAAGATACCAAAACAAGAGCTGAACCAGACAGGAAAAAATAGAGCAAATAAATATAATTCCTTTTTTTTTTTTTGCTAAAGATCCATGTTGTAGCATTCTTGAGCATCTGAGCACATATGGACAGCACTAGGTTTCACTTGAATATAAGCAGTCGTGCAAAGCTGTACCAGAGTGATAATCAAACAACTGTACCTGAATCAGTGCTTCATGGATTTGGTACTCGCACTCATGAGCACCTGTGTGCTCTTCAGGGCTTCTCTCAACCTAATACTGCAATGAAGCTGTACACGGAGGCTCGTGGTGTCATGTCACTTGTAACAAGTGACATTCATGTTGGGAGGAGGATGTAATACCGTAGGCTTGGTGTCTGGTAGTGATAACTGAACAGCTTGTGGCTTTATCTTAGGGGCATGGATGAGAATATCTATGACATCAGCTGTTTCCTTTCTGCAGGTCTTGCTATAGTATGTGAGGTCAATGCAAACTTTCTTGCCAAGTTCTTAGCGGTTTTCTTCACGCCCTAATGGGGAGAGAGGTCACATCACTTGGTCCCCATGTGTTGCCTGGTCTAGTCAAGAGGTGGTGTCCCTGCCCATGACAGGGAAGTTAGATTACATGATCTCTAAGGTCCCTTCCAACCTAGGCTATTCTGTGGTTCTGTGACTCTATGATTCTATGATCACTGATATTCGTGCTCCAGTCATGGACACTTACTTTTTGCAAAGTATTATTGACCTGATCTAAGTTAGACTCTGTATTACCTCGAATTATTATTTCTGCACTGGCAGTATCTGATTTTATGTCATTTTTCCATTTCACTATAGCTATATATTGGGTTTTAAAAAATCTTTTAAAAAATAAATTCGTATTGAACTGTCTCCACCAAGCTACCATGATCAAATCTGTTTTTAATATGAAACGCTTGTATGTTGGACTGCTTATGTGATGCTAGTGGCGGTGGTGATTTTTAGGTCTTTCAGAGAAGATCGGTAACCATTTTTGTGTACTGTTAAGCATCTTAAAGATTTGATTAAGTGGGTGCTGATAACCAGAACAAGACAAGTGCAGCATAGCCTGCCAGTTCATTCAACAAGATCATTAGGATATTTGAAGAAATCAATACCTCAATTTATACGACTGAAGGTGTTGAGAAAAACGCTAGGTGCCACTGAATACTTGCAAAACTGAATAGCAATAAAAATACTAAAATAAATCAATTTACCCAGTAAACCAGCTATATTCAGGAATGTTAATACCATGTCCAACTATCATAACTCAGTCTGTTGGCATCAGCCTTATAGCTCTATTTAGTATTACAATGTTTAAAGAATCGTGTGTGGCAATATGCAATATACTTGTACTATTGCCTATAACTAGAGTAATTTGCAGTCCTTGTTTAAAAGACAGGTAGGTTCAAAGAAATAGGTTTTTTGGATGTGGAAGATTTCCGAGAAAATATTGTCCTGGGTTTGAAGTCAACGTAACACCACACAACCAGCCCTCACCTCACAGCTTTGCCACTGCCACAAACAAAACACCAAAAGGCTGTAATGTGCAGATGAACTGTTGCTGAAGTCAATAAAGGCTGCAGTGGTTTGGCACCACTCAGATTCACGGCATTGAGAAAATGGTTCACGGCATTGAGAAAATAATCATCAATGGAGAAACTAAATTAGAAAAATCTCCAGACTGCTGCTATTAATGGACTTAATGATCCCCCAGATTAAATACAATAAATACAGAATTGCTTTGCAACTGAGATAACTGAGATAAGAGATGAGGGTTAAATTAATGTTACTGTGGCCAAGAAACTGAATTCAATCCAACTAATACCCAGTGACTTGTTAAATATAGATTTAAATACATTCTTTTTGTGTAAAAAGTCCAGCGTATGTTTCTAACAGCTTGAAACACACTTCTAAAGCTTTACTTTAGGAAGATCAATTCAGAGGTCTTGCAGTTCAAATTTACAGTAGCAAAAAAAGGGCCAACTTGGGCCATGATATATAGGTTCAAATCTATTTGATCCAATTCCGTTCACGCTGCATGGATATAAAGAGCAGACCAAGGCACAGTAATTACATAATGTATAACAGCTTAATCATTACTATGTCTTTTTTTTTTTTCTTGGCTGCAGCTGGTGTTGTGTTCCCACTTAGTTAAAACTCATAAGTAAATTTTTCACTTTCTAAAAATCCGTTGAAATAAAGGGATCTGGTCTGAATAATGTTACTGACAAATACTGTAGTATTTTTCAGACTGCTAATGAAAGACAACTTTGTTTGTTTTTAAAATACCAAAAATAAACTGGCTTTCATCAAAGAAACTGAAAGGCAAGCTTTTCCACCCTCTTGGAGGAGGGCAGTGTTAACCCTCAGACTGGTATTTAAGACATGAGATGATTTCCACATCACATTTTGCTTATTGTTATGTTTTCCTTATGGTAATTCTCAACGCTTCCAGCTGAGTCTCAGGCTGTGTAGTGCTCATCCCTGTGCAAACCTGTGCACTGGCACTATGGGCTGCAGCTGACAGCAGATCCAAAACCCAGACCTCAGGGTCACAGTCCTGAGCCTGGGCTGGAGGGAAGAGCATGTGTACACAGTCTCTGCAGGATGGCAGTACAGGCAAGCAGAACTTGCCTGCTTGTCATCTGAAGCAGTCACATGTATGCCGGGTACATATCATTCAAATACATGCAAGACTTCTTGCCTGAAGAGCTCTGAGTTCTTCAGGACCTTATTTTTTCAGATCTTTTACTGGTGAAAAAAAATGAAGGAAGTAATTGAACTGGGTTTCTTTGACTGAATAAATAGTGCTGAAAATAACAGAGTGCTGAAAATAACAGAGTTTGTAAATCTAATTATGACTTTTATTACTATCATTTTATTTCCATGCATTTTTAAACAGCTGTCACATTTTCTGACTCTCTGTTTGGCTACACTGTGGGTAGTGTCTTGCTTTTCCTAGATGTGCTGTTCACAGAGGTATGTTGTTAGCAGGTTAGAATTGAAACTCTGCCACTGACATGAGTTTCAGTATGTATTTATTATTAATACAAAGAATCAAGTAATGTTGTGAACTTGCTGAATTAAAGGCAAAATCAAAGGCATTTTACCTGTCAAGACCTTAGCTCGGAGTTCTCAGTTTATCTTGCACTGGATGACAATGTGTCATTGATTTCTGAAACGGAGCAGGCAGCTACCTTCATTATACTGAACCAGCCTGGCAACTCTAAACCCTCGTTCAGTGGAAAATCTCTCACTTGTTCAAGTCCCATATGGGGATATATCATTGAATGCTGCTGTATCGTTGAATATAGAGAGTACACATTTACTAGATGTATCTATCAATGATGAAGGCATATGTTGGTAAGGGTTTGATCAGCATAAAAACTGGTGCTTCAGCAAAATGCAAGGTTCGATACTGGGCAGCGTACTGGCCTGACTGGCAATATGTGTATTGCAGAGCTGGAGTTTAATCCTCTGGCCATGGCTTGGATTGCCAGCATGTGCTCTCCTCTATCTATTTTTAGGTTGACTTCAGTCGTAGGCAGGTTACGGCCAGCTGCTGTTATATTAAAAGCACACGCTGTTCTGTGCAAAATCTAGAGGTGACCAGTCCTTAATGGACTCCTTACTGAAAGCAGCATAAACTTCTCCATAGTTCTTTAGGAAAATGTATCTGTCTTTTCAACCACCACCACTTCAAGTGTCTATAAAACATCACTGTAGGTATCCTCTGCCTCAAAGGTTAAGAAATGGAGGTTTTAGCACAGTGAGGAGGTGAGATAGTCACATGGCTGTTGGGAACATCTAGCCAAGAGTGCATCAGCAAAAGGGCCTGAAGAGCCAAGCCAGCATGCCTGTGGTGCAGAAGGGCAGGTCAGCACCTCAGTTGGACACTATCTTAGCCAAGCACTTTAGCTCATGTCCTGCATCTCTTCGTTCCTGTGTCCTGAACCACTGCAAGTCTCATGCCAAAGTGTCCTCAAGATACCAAGTGTTGTGTTCAGATGACAGACTCCATCTTTTATCCTTATGTCAAGCATTTTCTGTCAGCTGACATGAGACTTCAGAGGCACCTGCCTGACAGGAAACACTGGAGAAAGGGATGTTTTGAGTTGAACATCCTGAACCTGGTGCTGGGAGATGAGATGGATGATTATAGCTGGTTCATGTCTTGTATCAGGCCTCAGTTTGAATCCAGCCCCATACATGACTTTAAAATTGCAGTTGTTTTCTCCCTAGTTCCTGTAATTGTCTTTCATTTTATTTTGCTAGCTTCAGTCAGGACTTGGAAAAAAGCTTTTCAGGGAAGGCTTCCAACTCTGCATGCATAATCTTCTGCATTTATTTTCATCTGAGCTATGCTTATAGTATATATCACCACAGAAGAGTGGGCAATTAAAACCACAATTAATTTCTTGCTAATTGAGTATTTTCTGAGTAATTCACAAACCTGGATGATTACCAACAGCAGGCAAATATTTAGAACTGTTAGCCAGCATATAAGAGCATCAGAAATAATCATCTGGATTTGCACAACTTCTGGTCCATCTGTGTAACACAACATACACCCCTGTCTTCAGTCATGGAGGGTGTGAAGACCTGCTCCTTAGGAGAGAGAGTGTTATGTATTTAAGGGATGCTGTCTGGGCTTTCCCCTGACTCCTTCTTTTGTGGGGTGGAATTCTGCTCTAAATCTGTTTTTGAGGAGCTGCATGTGGTGCTCAGCAGAGGCTCTCCGTGCAACATTGCCAGTGGGAGGCAAAGGAGAGAGTGTAATAACACCTCAGTTGTCCTACTGAGAGGGCATCTCAGGGGCTGGAAAAAAATGAAGCAAGGTGTGGATGCTCACCATCTGGAGATCAGACTCCAGGCTTGAAGAAGGGCCTCATTTCCCTAGCTTTTTCACATGGTTCAGGGAGATATGAATTAAAGAGGAGCTGTGTCAGGAGTGTGGGAAATTTGGAAATGAACTGCTGAGTCCAGAAGAAGCTAGCCAAGAGCTGTCACAAAGGAGGGAAAGCCTGCCTGGACCGTCTCCAAAGAGACTTGAGACTATGAGGAGCAAAGCTATCTCAGTACATCACTGGAATGAACTTGCAGTATGGCAGTATGCCCAGGTTAGAGATGGCATCAGGGCTTTTGTTACGATCCATCTGCAATAAACTGAATGTTCACTCTGATGCAAGAACATGATGTGTCCTTCTCCAGAAGGAATCGTTGTCCTTCAGCCAGAGATCTGCATTGCGCAGCAGATGCTGTTGAAAAGCCCTTGGTGTGCCCAAGCAGGGGTTTCCCATGGGGCAACACAGGCAAATGCTGTAAGCCTGGCCCCAGTTATGTTTTTTCTCTGCTAGGTGATAGCAGATATTTTTACTTGTCCTCTGAAACCAAAAGGAATATTGTGTCTTGATTGGTGACTTTTGTAGACAACATTTTCTGTTGCCTCTACATTTCATTTAGCCTAAAAGAACACGGTTTGATTTTGTCCTTTGCCAAGAGGAAGACAGGAGAAAATACTTCTCTGCCTCCTTAGCCTTCCTCTCATCTCGATCACGCAAGCCCTTGTCATCTTGACAGACCACTGTTGCCTACTCTAGTACCACTCTCAGTCTCACAAGCTGTAGGGGACAGCACAGCCTCCTGGGGAAGCCAGTGAGTGAAGTTTTAGCCATTGATTAAAAAGAAAATCCTCCACCTATGTCCCTGTGCTGGACCTTGCCAAGGTAAAGTCAGGGAAGAAGCAGCTTATCTTGAAATCCTATTTCATTTTGCTTACAGTAAACATTTGAACCATCCACAGACAATGCGATGTCTGCTACATGTCAGCTACAAACAAATCTCAAACAGCGCTGATAAAATCAGGAAGTCTTTTTTGCTTTTCTTTCCAAAAAAGTTACTGAATTTCTCTTAATCCCCTAAGTAATACGAAATTTCAATCATAGTACAACACCTGGAATCTAATATTTGACTCTGTCACATCACTCATTACCTCACAAAGCCATACATATCAGTTTTTTGAAAGGTTTGCTTTTAAACTTTCCAAGGACAAATATGTCTTTAGTGACATTTAATGACTCAAAATATCCCAGAGACAAAATACTTGCTGTGCTGCTGGCTTTAGTAACTGCGTTACCTCCAATGTAACATTAAAAACCAGCACCTTACAGTGGGTGTGATGGGACAAGGTTTCAGAAATTCTCTTTACTGTAGCTATGACTTGCTCTGTCTCTTCCCTCTTGTTTTTGGTCCTTCAGTGACTGCAGATTTTACCACATAAGTATTCCATGGGCATTTGGGGTTATTCTGACCAGGAGATCTGAGTAGGTAATTAGCCTGACGAACTAATGGTAATTGCCCAAGCTCACTGGGAATCTCCCAGTGGGATGAAGGCAGAGCCAGTGGCCTGACAGAAAGTGCTCAAAAGCTTGGGGAGGAGAGAGCCCAGTGAGAGGAGGAGGAGCTGCTGTGGGGCAGATGAAGGCTTGTGCTGGCTGTAGGTAATGTTACAGTGCCCATGTGCTCTCCTGCCTTACAGGAGAATTACCTGTCAGGCCTGTGTGTGCTTTAAAGACAAGTGACAGGGGTGTGATGACTTATATAGCACATAACTTGGGAAAGCGGGTGATAGCTGAAGGAAGAGGAACAGCTACGTGGGGTAGGAATATTTGCTCCCGGCTCCCTGTTCAGAGAGATGCAATTCTCCCAGACTCCAGCTTCTGCAAGGCAGCACCAGACTGGGGACTCCAAGCCCTTGGTACTGACACATCTATTTATTCTTTCCTGCTTATCCTTACTTGCCCAAGTCTCAAGCCCCTCATCCCTCTTCCCACCTTCTCTTTTCCCTAATCTTGATTCCCATAAGGATGTTTCATGTATAATTTTTTAGTCACTTACCCTTATACCTAAGTACTGGGAATCTCCCAGGTATGTTTCTCAAAGGGATAAAAACAAAATGATGACCATACTTAGAACAGAATATGTTGAATACACACAATATCTCTGATGACTCAAGGTCCCCAGCTCCTGGCAGGATTGAAGCTGTTATAAGTGAGTCTGACCCACAGGTCAGTGCTGCTCAGGCCCAAACTGATCCATGCATGCAGAGATGAGCAGCTTCTTCCCATTAAAATGTCAATACTGTGGCAAATAATCACTGAAAACAAAACTGGTCAGCGCAGATGTAAACCGGGCTATTTGGAAATCCAGATCAGTCTTTTTTCTTTTGCCAAGACTAGGGTTTGACTTGGCAATATCTGTATCTGGTTCAAGTTCAGTAGTGATGTTACAGTCAGATGGGCTTTTTTTTTTATTATTATCCTTTCTTTACAGCAATGTATTCTCAGACACTTGTCCTCCTTGCATGTTGTCAGTTTCCAGATGTTCTAAGTCAATATTTAGATGTAAAAATGCTCAGAAGTTTCATAGTGAAAGTTGGAGGGGAGTTTTCTTTTTCTTTTTTAACCTTTTTAACTCTAATCCTAGGCAAACAACAGCATGCCAAACTGAAATGCTTTTTTTTTCTGTATCGATCAAAATGGTTTTAAGATGTAGGCAGGAGTTGTTTGGTTTTCTTCAGAGAGAGAAGCACAGCAGAGTCAGCTGAAATCGTGTTGTTAGCCAAAATGACCCAAGTAAGAGGCAAAATGCAACACAGAACACAGCTGGCCTGTTTCTCAGTTGAGATAGCTGTGTAAGACCTTTGAAATACTTAGCAGCCAAAGAGCAAATGACATTCAAATAGCGTGTTCAACAGCACTGTGTTTAAATTTAACCTTCTAAAAGGTATATTGAAATCACCAGCTTGGAATTCAACTCACCTAATTTTACATTCTGAAATGTTCGTCTGGCACCCCATGCTGGGAATAGTTTTGCTGCTGAGACCATCACTGCCACTTCTCCATCCACTTTTATTGGCTGATGTTCAAATTTTATTTCCATAGTTAAATTTTCTGGTTAAACATTATATATGGGAACACTTCATTTGATCAGTTACAGACATAGAGTTTAGCCAATTTATGGCTAAATAGCCCACTCCTGTCAAGGAAGGGATGGAATTTGCTGAATTAATATAAATTCCTTGAGGCAGTAGCTGCATCTGAGCAGCACTAAGGGGGAACCAATCGTGTTATATTATGACAGCTCAGAGACCTACAAGTGTTGCACTTTTCAGCATGGTAAAATCCACATATGATGCATTTTAAGGTAAATGGAATCTCTTTTTTGATGGATAGATGATGGGAATTATTGATGTGTCTGTCTAATGTGCTGCTCTCTTGGCAGACAGCCTAGCCTTCAGAGGATAACTAAGAGCTCTCGTATGCTGTTAGTGTTTTTTGCAAGTGTGCTCAAATCGCATACAAGCAGACCAACTCTTGCTCGGCAAGACGCATAAAACAGCATTGATCTCAGTGGACGATCTTCACGTCCAGCCAGGAGAGAACGGGGCCCACATCCTTCAAACTCACTGCGTGGTGAGTCTGAAGAGGCATATTTCACCGGCATGAACTGCCTGTGGTCTTCCAGGACTGGCTGCTTCAGAAGCTGCATTTCACTCCCAGTATGCTATGCGGTTTTCTCTGCCTTTCCCTTATATACTAAATAAGCATTCTTAAATCCACGCCAAGCGATGAATCTCTGCTGCTAAAGTTGCACCCATATGAGACAGGGAGGTCTGTGCAGCCACTGTGCTTTCACAGCATGTAGTGCCATTGCTCAGTGGTCACCAGCTAAGCAAGTGCTTTAGACTCGTCTCCTTGCATCTTTTTTTGATAGGTTTTGTGAGGATACATGATGCATCACTGGCATTCCAACAGCTAGCATTTCATATAGGTGTAACCATTGAAAACACATTAGACGAGCAAGGCTAGTTCAAAATAAACTTTTACAGAACAAAAACTACGTAAAGAAATATGGAATGAATTTACAGACATCCTTATCAGCACTCAGGGCATCAAGGGGTGTTCTCATTGCCAGCACTTGTTCTGATGCAGAATTTCCCTTCTTCAGATCTGCATCTAACTAGGCCTAAAATGAAACACCATTAAGTTTAGCTGAATACTTAAACAAATGTAACAACCATTCATGATACTGCTTTTCTGTTTTATTTGATCAGCCCACAATGTATTGGCAATCACTGCCAATAGTTACTTTCTTCTCCTTTTGAGAAGCATGATTTGTGGAACCTTCCAGAGTATTCCTGGCATTACTGAAAGCTCATGTTTTTAGCTGGAGTTTATGGATGGAGATATGTTGACACTTTCTTTTTGTTCTGTTACTATTGATTGCTGTTGTCATGTCTGCCAACAGCCCTCTTGCACTATGCATCTTCAGATTTTTTTCCATGGGTATAGATAATGACATGAAGCTCCCTGTATGACACATGCAGGTCTGCTGCTCGTTCATATCAGACTGAGCATATGATGAGGTGGAGCACATGCTCTAGAAATGGTACCTTACTAGTATTGAGCAGGGCCAAGTCTGCTACACAGGAATAGCTTCAGGTTTCCACAGTTTCCCTGATGCCTCTTTTTCCAAGTCCTCTTCCAAGTATTTTCTGTGGTTCTTGCTCTTAAGTTTTACCTATAGTCATGAAATACTGGCTGTTCGTATGCCGAGCCTAATGGACCTCTTTCAACTTTAACAGAAACCCTTCTTTTTTTTTTTCGTTTTCTAGCTACAGTAGTCCTTGACTGAATCACTTTTTGCTGATGTTGAATCTAACAAAACTGAAGTGGCCACTGAGGCCTTCCTACAAGGATCAGATTTGATTAAACACTCCAGTCCACTCACTGAAAAGCAACACTGTTAAAGTTCACCACCTTTTTTTTTTAAGGACTTTGTTTATGGATACAACATGGTCCTTTCCAAACTGTATTTTCTCCCTACTTTTGCAGCCTATGTAGGCTACTGCCTATGATTTTACATTTTAATTTGGAAACCACAAAAAAAACCACCAAAATGTTCATGTAGCATATACTAGATTTGGATGAGTTCAAGTAAGCACTTAAAAATAACTCTTGGATGCTGTGCTTCATCCCACAATCACTGATTCTGCACTAGAAGTAACCTTAAAGGGTGCACAAATTTTGTCTGAAGGCCAAATACAGATAAGCCAGGCAAGGGTTGTGTCACATTTTCTGATTTGCTTTTGTTTCTCCACAGTATAAATCAGTGATCCTTGACAGATTTTTGCCTTTTGATGCTATCCTCTTCCTGTGATACCTTGTCCCCCGCCACTTTTGTACTTGTGTCAGCTTACTGAGGCTTTGATTCAGCTCACACTGCCGAAAACAGCATGGCCTTGGGAGCTGCATTCCCCTATGCTGAGATTTTTGCACATAGTCCCTCACTGTGTCTATAAGAAAAGTGCCAAAACCTTCAGTCGAGAGCAAAGCAGTGAAGTTGGTGCAATGGGCTATATGAAGGTAAAACTTTGGAGGGCTTTAGGCTTAAATTTAGCTTTAGTTCAATAAGGCTCCAGGAAAGTTGTGCATGATTTGGTGCAATGGGTCATTTTGTTGTTTTTATCTTTCATCAGCTGAAAAGATGTAACATATTAAATTACACCTTGGAAGCTGTATTGTCACCAGACTCTTGCATATTACTTATGCTGTTGTCTCTTTTTTCTTGCTTATCCCTTTATGGTAAAAAAATTTACCTTTTATGAAGCTTTTCTACTGGCCTGTCAATATTCTTGCTTCTATTCTGCTTGGCCCTTCTCCTTCACAGACAATGAACACTCCGCCTCAATTTCCAATTAACTAGTTCATTATCTAGGTGTAGAATTTTGTTGGTTTAGACTATATCCTATCAGCTTTCCTGTCAACTAATCTTATTTCAGAGGTTCAGTCCCATGTGTGGGTTTAGTGTGAGATGCTTTAAGAGCTTTTTTTAAAGTTGTTTGGGAAATTCAGTGCATCATTTTCTCTACAGCCTCCAGTACTGCTTCTGGGCCCAGCAAGACTATACTAGCATGAACAGTAATGCCTTGTTTTCTTAGCAGGGGGAACTCAGAAACTGCTTATTCTGTAAATTATAGGTAATGGTCTTGTATAAAAACTAAGAACATAGTTAACATGAATTTCTCATGTACACATTAAATTTTAAGGGCTACATTCTCCATTCATTTCATGTGTGATTACTCCCCTTTGACATTAATTGGAATTCTATGTAAAGTCTGAAGAGATACCATCAGTGGTAATGTAAACGGAAACAAATCTCTGATATAATATAGCTTTTAAAGAAAGAGCAGCAATGCTGCTGCAGTATCCAAATATTCTGTGTCATTAACAACTGAAGGATGCTCTGGACTGTTAATAATTAGGTAGTAGGATGGTATAATCTGTCCATGCTACATGAAGGCACTAGATAAATACTATCAGCTAATAATTTTATGTAGCAAATATTTGAAATTGGCTACATAAGATGTACTGAGCTCTGTTGCAGACTCACAGTCCACCAGAATGAACTGAGAAGGGATCACTTCAGTGTAGCTTAGAGCACCTATAAAAAATGTCTGGAAAATTGATAAGAAAGATGTTAGTTCCTTACTTATACACCTTAGTCAGCTGAGCTGGAGACAAATTATGAGAACAGCGAGGTCTGACCCCTTCTTTATGCAACCAAGAAGAATAAACCCTCTCTCTCTGTTGACAGACAGTTCGGTGCTCCGTCACTGTGGTTCAGCTGGAAAAGGCAGGGCCAGGGGATGCTGAAGCACAGCTCACGGCTCCTCACGGCTCCCGGACGCTCCCTGACTGCTGCAGCTCTTCATACTCGCCAGCTCCCTGATGCAGGTCCTGCCTGTAGGTCTGCATAGCCACGGCACAGACTGAAGCCTCCCTCACGGTAAGGCTTTCCAAGATCTATCTTTAGGGAGAAAAAATCATTTATTACATACTCTACTCTCTCCATCTAATTCCTTACTTTGCAATAGTACCTATAGGGGTTATTGTTTTTAAGCAATTTTCCTAAATGGGCTCACTGCCCTGATTTCGTTTACCACACAGCCACACCAGCTGTGCTATCAGCACCAGAGAGAAGATCATGGGGTAAGAAGGGCACAAGGGATGCTTAAGTTGGCCTTTCTGCTGAGAGAAATACTCATTTATCTCAGCTTTGCTGATGCTTTTCTCCTTGAAAGCACTACTTCAGAACTCGCTTCTGTAGGGCCTCAAGTGCTAGCCCTCCTTCATTACAAAGGGTGTTGAAACAGTGGGAACACTGCCATGTACCCTCAGAAGAAGAAGTACAGCAACTGGTGCTTCCAATATGCCTTTTTGTTCTGTCCCAGTTTAGTTCTCTAAGTGATGCTTTGCTCTTCTTCCACCTGATGAAATGCACTTGTAGAAGTTGACTCCAGTTTCTTAAGCACACACGTACACAGAGCAGGATTTGCTTAGAATAACTATTTTTTTCCTTTTCAAGTGGAGTTAATTGCCAATTAGCTTGATCTAATTAATGGCAGTGAATGCAAATTTACACCTTCCCTAAAAATTTATTCCAGGAAATAAATAGTTGTTTCTGGTCTCTGCTTGCTCCAAAGCAAACCAGAATGAGGTACGAGCATTTGGGTCTTGGAAGAAATGATTGCATTGGGAATAGATCTGCATTTGTCATCGTGTGTTAGCAATTACACGTTAAATGGCAACCAGTTAAATAAATGCAAAAAAGGACTAAAGCATCTGGCCTAGGCATGGTTTTCACTGAAAGATGAGAAGCATATTTGAAAGAGAATGTTTCCCCTTGTTGGGAAGCATCAGTCAAATGTAAGTGTGAGAAGGTGGTGGGACGGCAGGGAAGCACAGTGGTATGCTCTCCTTTGAAATGTTTATAGCAATCAAACTGGGACTTATTTTGACTATTGCAAGGCTTGGCTTACTATACAGAATTCAGAAACTGAGTATTATCAAAATTTATTTTAAAAAAGAAAAAGCAAACGTAGTCCAGGGATTAGAATATAGCATGGTTTGAGGTCTCTACAATACAATTTGATCAGTATTGCTTGATCAGAATTGCTCAGTATTCAGTACCTCAGTCTGCAGTAAGGCTGTGGTGCAGAGCTATATTTTCTAGTCTAAGATAATTAAACTTTGTATTTTCAGTTGTTGTGGAAAAGCACTGAGAGGCAGAAGTGAAGAGAGCTGACTATTTCCACTACTTTGCAGGTAAGAGTAACTGATAAATCCATAAAAGAAAAGAAAAATATATTTTTATTTTTAGATGTTAATGCTTTCTGATAGGCCATATGCAAATGTGGGGAGGAGAATGGAAGGGGTACTTTGCAGCAGGACTATGAAGGTTAGATGCAGTGTTGCTGATGTGAAGATCAGAGAAAATAAATCTGGGACAAGTAAAGAGACTCCCTGGTAAAAAAAAAAATGGGCATGGGAAGGGAAGCATTCTCTATCGCTCTGCAGATTCTGAAGAGTAATGCAAAGTAAGGAGAAAGTGGAGGGAATATTTTCCTGATTTTGTCTGGGTTGGGAGGAGAGCACTTTAAATTCTCACACCCCTCTCCTGCTCCCAAAATGGCATCACATTTCCACTCCCAAGTTTCCCCCTTAGCTGTGATTCTAAAACACTGTGGGTAGTCTTGTGTTATAAATTATATCACTGAATTGGTCCAATATACCACACTGACTCTACAAGAATATTTCTCTTTATTTTTGAGAAAAAGCATGGAAACCATTGCAAGGGGGGAAAGCATGCGTTCTATGTGTTAAATTACAAATCCTCAGTGCATTATCCTTAGAGTTCTTGGAAACGGTGCTTTTAAGCCCTGAAATGTCCCCTAGAGAGTGAGGAAGAGCATCCTTGCTTGGGCATGAGCCAGAGCCCTCCACAAGCCAGCCCAGGCACCATGGGCTGAAAGTGAGAGCATGACAGTGAAAACCAGTTAAGACGTAAACAAACTTTTATACCAGAAGAAAGGTTTGGGGGAACCTTACACTGAAAATAACAGAGTCTGTGGAAAACAATTCCAGCAGTCACCAATTTTTTTTTTGCCACAAAAGTCTGTAATGGTACAAATGCATTGCCTGCAGTTTAATATGCTGACCTCTTTCAGGAAAGCAAGTTTATATCCTCTTGCACTGATGTGGTAATTCATACAGCACTTAAGAGACCGTAGGCTAGTGAACAGTGCTTTAAATGAAGGATGAACTTTTACACTTGTTATACAAGAACTAGATTCTTTCCGAGAATGGTGTTTTTTCTTAGAATGTATGTTTATTTTAAAAATGCTTACACTAAAAATAAATCCTTTTGACAACCCTATTTTTCAGTATTCACCGAGCAACTCTTAACGTGTCTCACTGAGGCTTCTTATGCTTGTGTTTTCTCTTGGAATACCTCGCTATTTTGTCAGTACCTTAATATGCATGCAAAACCCTCTGCTGCAAGGAAGCAAATTGTGTATTTATGAATGTTTGCTGAAACTTGGATCCTTGCTTTGTGCTTCCTGCAGCATTATTCTCCTCTGATTACTGCTCCCACTGGTTTTAGCTGCCACCTCTGCATTTTAAGCCTAGTGGAAACAGTGCAAGTTGTGCATTGTTGTGCATTGTTCCTTTTTTCAGCCAGCTTACAGGATAGGATAAATACAAAAGTACTTACCATGAATTTTTTTTTTCCCTGAGTTTGCATGTGGCAGTTTTGGAGTGCAAAGTAGCCTGGTTTTGGCAGGCTTTTCGGGTGAAATGTAGCTGTATCTAACTTCAGAATTCCCCAAGCTTGGTAGATCATATTCTCATAACATGATTCAGTAAGGGTACTCTGGGGTATGCATGCTCAGTGTGTGCATATTTGTCTTCCTTCACTGCTATTTGTATAGCTTCTTTCAGATTTTTGCCAGGATGACTGTGTTTGCATTTGGCCTACTTTGGTTATTATTAGATTCTTTCTGTGCACCATAATTGACTCTTTTCCAAGGTGCCACGTAAGATGCTTGAAGTCTCTTACAAATGTTATTTAAATATTTTATTTCTTCCATTAGTTTGTCTGCACAGCCTGTTCCGCTCTTCGACAATAACCTCAAATGTTTTCAAGCCCCATAACATTCTGCAGGTGTACTGAGAGCCACCAGTAGTACCTAGCGAGAAGCTTCCTGGGAAATGTCAATTAGGTATAAAGGTGCTGAAGTTCAACACTAGCATCTCATAAAGAGCTGACTTCTCTGCTGTGTGCTATCATAGCAGGAGGGGATTAGGCAAGATGGGAGGAAATTATGCTCTGTAGCTGTTTTGTCAGCTGGGTGAAATGATGAGGCATCAATAGTTTGACCAGTGTTGTCAGCTGAGTATTTTCCTCTTATGCCAGTATCGGCTAAATTCTGCTATGTCCTTGCCTTGTTTTGAGGCTTCTTTTGAAGATTATTCCTGTTATATTTAATAAATTCCTTCCACAATCACATCCAGACCTGGGGACTAAAGTAGAATGTGTGAAATTATGTAGGTATTAGAGACATGCTTGTGTTGCAAAATTGGGATGGGAGTCTAGCATCAGCATTATTTGAATGCAGAGATATTTTTGGAATGTGGAGGAAAGGCAGATGGTGCAGGAGAGAGGAAGAATCCAGGTTATTGATTTCCTAATTACAAGCAGATCATGTCAGACACTACAATCAATAAGCTGTTCCATTCCATTTCTGCATGGCTGGAGTATACTGTGAGTTATCATGGTGTATCTTTTTATTTAAACAGCGGTTTAGATGACCTTACATAAGGGTCAAAGCTGGTGAGCTAAAGCATATTGCAAGTGAAATTTCAAAGAGATATCTGCTAGCTAGTCAAATTATACTTTCACGTGACTAAGCGATTAAGAAAAGTACTGTAGCCAAGAATCAAACTGGGATATTTTTCCCCAAGTGATTAAGCACAAATTCTTCACACTGTAAAAATATTTCTCTGAGTTCGTTCAAGCATCTAACCATCTGACTGGATCATAGCCAGAAGCTAACTGAACAAACTTGTACTTGTATAGGCTGGAAGCAATAAAAAGACTATTGCTGTAATGTGTAATTTTGAGAAAATATCTTTACTGTATAAATTTTGAGAAAATACCCTTACTCTATAAATACAAATTATTGGATACTCTTCTGATTTTTTTAGGAGAAATCACAGGACAACTGGGAGATAAAAGCATAAATATCCAACATATATTCTAGAAAGAATCTTATGATAAAAAGACCCAAACCATTCAACAACTGGGAGGTAAAATCATAAATAGCCAACATATATTCTAGAAAGAATTTTATGATAAAGAAGACTCAGACCTGCTTTAGCAGGCTCGTTTACATTCATTATTTTATGAAAACTCAAAAAATGTCAATGAATACTGTACTCTTCTTTCCTCTGCTGGACATCAAATAGATGGTTTCTATTAATCACAGGGGACTGAAGCACTCTAAATTCCAGTATATCAGTCACATGCCAGATATTTCTGTGCTTGAGAAACCAAGTTGTCATTTTGGCATGGATTTTCTTTTATTTTTATAATTGCTTGTTAAAATTTTTGAGAACAAGAACAGGATGGACACCAAGAGTTCTACAAAACAGGAATTGTCTTACTGATCTGAAAAACTGAACACAGCACTACAAATATCTGAGTCACCCTTTTCAGGTTTACTAGAGGTATCCTGCTTCAGAATGATACGTGTGGTGATGCATCAATTTAATCTCAGGCACAAGAATTAAAATCTGCTTCAGTTCAGATGCTATTTGCATAAAAAAATTTTACTGTGCCTAAGCTAAGTAAGTCCTGCTTCCTAGAGTGTGGTGAGGGGTAACAATTAAGCCTCTTTTTTGATTAGGACCTCAATATATTGAGATCTTCAAAACAAAGAAGTGATGAGGTCTCTATTTGCCCAAAAACTATGCTCAACAAAAATAACCGGTTCTAAAACTGATCTTCAAGTTTTGGGTTAAACAGGTTTTTTTTCTGGAAAATTTGGGTTTGATCCTTAGGAAAATGGGAGGAATGCAGGGATACGTATGTCATCTCACAGACCAAGCCAGCTAGTAAGACAACTGTTATGACAGTGAGATTTCTGCTGGCTCTAGAATAGTTGAAGCTGACAGCCAGTATGGAACTGAAGCACATCTGCCTCCTTCAAGGAGGAGAGCTGTTCAGGCAAATAATATTGCTGCATACTGTATTTTAGGAATTAACTAGCTATGATAGAGAAAACATGGATAAAAGAAAGCAGTTGCAAAGCACAGAGCTTGTAAGCTAGAGGGGTACAGCATTGCTGGAACAACTAGTCTTTATTGTCCTTATGGCTTGACTTGCGTCATCTGACTGGACGTTTTTATTTACTGATTATATTGTTTATGAATTCAGGAAAAGAGAATTTAGTCCTTCAAGGCACTGAGAATTATAGCTTCACTCGCGCCATGCTTAAAATGAAATAATATGTGCTTAAATACTCTGAGTTGGATCCGGAATGGTCAGCATCTCACGGGACTATCTTCTGACAAGTAACATCTTTGCTGCATGTGTCTGGAGATTAGTTCTGTATAGTCAATGTACAAGAACCTTATTACCACCCAAATTCTTGAAGTCACCAAAATCACCATGCTGAGAAGTTAAATTTAATCACATGGAGCAAAACGAGTCATGTTTCCATCCCCTTAATGTTTATTGTTGTACGGATTATAGCAAATTATTTTGCATCACTTTGTGATATATTGAACCTGAGGGACTTAGTCCAAGTTCAGTCTATTTAATTTTCAGATGTTAGATCTCAGCTATTTCAAGTTGTTATGGTCACCGATTTTTTCATATTTGACATTTATGTATCTGTAAATGGATTACACAAGGGGTTTTTTAGGAAACAGAAAATTGGTATACTTTAATAGAGCTTCTGAATTGTATAGAGAGGAAGAAAACAAATACAAATAATTGAAAATGTGCTGCATGGTTGTTTACCTACCTACTCAGTTATTTGTTTTAACAACTGAAAATATTATTTGTAACTTATGCTTCTTGCCTTCAGCTAAATCTCTAGCATGTAAAGAAAAATCAGGAAGTAAGAGGAGAAAAATTAATATCGTAGCTCTGGGAAATTGATCGAATGATATTTAGAAACATAATTGTAGCATCTTTCATAGGGGGACTCCTAGGTTTCCTTTGCTCTAATGTACTATCTGAAAGGCTGTCTTCCAGTATGAGATTTGAGTCTAAGTTAATGTCTTAAAATTGACTTTGCTATTTACAGAATGTTTAACTTAACTGTTAGAAAAATACTTTATTTTAGCAATCTAAAATATTTTATGCAAAGATTGGAGAAAAATCGATAGAAGTTGTTTCTTAATTTGAAAAGAAGGGGATGACATATAGATGGAAAAATACATTAGCTAAAGCAATGAATAAGCACTGGAAATTCTGCTGCCAAGGAGGTGAGGATGGTGGGGGAAGACAGCGAAGACAGCTGCAGCCTTGGCCTGGCAGAGGAGGTGCTTCAGCTGTGAGGGAAGGAATGCGGCTGTTAACAGCTGCTCCTCTTCTCCACAGAGTGTTGCCAACTAATAGTCTGTGTTGTGGGTTGAGTGTCTTCTCACCAAGCGTCTCATCATGATTTTCTTAGGATTGCAAGATTTTTTATGTGGTTTTTTAATCTGGAGAAGTAGCACTGTAATGGTGTTACACCAAGATGTTACTTCATGAAAGTTTGTAGGTGGGAAACTGAAGCCCAACAAATTAGATGTTGGCTCAATAGTCCAAGGTATCTGGATGTATGCTAAATAACAACATTTAAAATATCTGTATTAATTGAATAATACTAGACTATTGGTGTTACATAGTGATTTTGGTGCAAACTTGACTGATCCTGAAAAATACTGTTTAATGTAATGCCATATGGCAATCAAAGAAGGGCACAACTTTAGTATTAGTAGCAATCTGATCCCCGTTTTTGTAGCTTTCATTTTGAAACTTTGAGGGGAGTTCTCCTCTGATGTTGCTGGTTTGGAAGTCATTCAGACATCTGAAGCTGGAGATATAGACATCTGCTCTGCTTAAAGTCTGAACAGAGGGATTTGCTAAGCAAAGCAGGTCAAACTGTAGGCCAGAAGCT